>NC_080394.1:14314243-14614243 GCF_028751815.1 Salvia miltiorrhiza | reverse complement strand
AAAGGGAAAATTAACCATAAGCAGATACTGTATGAAGAGTTATATCTCAATAACAAATAGATTAGTCTTGATTTAATAATGTTTGACAACTTAAATGAAATACATGACTGCAAAATAAATTACACATGTTTTTAGAATTAAATCGATTTATCAGCCTTCAGCCATAATGTTCCAAGTAGTATAGATCAGCAAGGAGTGAAATTCTCTGTGCAAAATGATACCAGTGTGGCAAATCAGACATCTCAAATGAAGCCAGCTAAAATAAATCAGTCAGAAAGATCAACTGATTCATGGAATTAACAAAATCAATCACATACCTATTTGCAACACGACTCACAGTTGGTTGGACAAAGATGTGAACCCTGAAACAGAAGCATAAATTTATGAGGCCATTGTCTTGTTGCAATATTACTAGGAATCAATAGTTTATGTACTTTAAATTGGTCAAAATTTGTGAACCTGCAATGGAAAGATTAATTAAAAAAAATTAACTGTTTGCAATATTAACTGGTATGATGGTATCAACTATCAAGAGATGACACAGTTTGGACTGATATAAGTGGCATTGCTGATTGCACCAAAGGCTGACAGTACAGTGCATGGGAAATAATCCTGATACCAGCTGGGAAAATTGTTCCCATGATACATCCTGATAGATGTTTACTGAAGGTTTCTCTAATGTAAAACTAATAGTCAATATGTATTAGGTTTCAAATACAATATGCATTCTCTCATCAGTCTCCAAATCTCTCTCAGTAGTAAGATGTATGTATACTGAACAAGCTCAGCAATATATTATGGGTAACATGTTCATTTCTCTTTTCGTATCTCCTTCTTAGCTGATAATTAACATTTGTTGCAATTTCAAAATAAACACATTTTGTTTTATTGGTCGTCCAAGTCCAACATTGCACACGAAACTTGTAAAAGAGAAAATCAAATAACAGGAACTTACTTGGCCACTTGACGTAATGGTCTTAAGGCTGGCGCATATAGATCATTACAGATGCATATCACCTGAGTATCACAATCAGTCAACTCATATCAGTTAATATTTTATATGGGAAATGGTACAAGGCAAATCATACTTACAGGTCTCAACAAAACTGAGCTTTTCTGCTTCTTTCCCGAAGATTTTCGACCGGAATTTGCCTCTTGAGATATGTTTTCTTTTCCAGTATCACGTTTTCTTTCAGCAGACAACTGCAACATTATGGATCATTATACATTTTAGAGTGAATATCTGACATTAGAAAGCCTGTCTATAAACAGAGTTAAAAGCCTAAAACAGCTAGGCTTTGACCTAATTTAACCAATGCTACTGTAGCTTTTACCATAGTCTACCAAGGAGCTACAGGTTTTCAACTATACAACTTCTGTGTGAAGATATTACGAGGAAACAAATACAAAGAATTCTGAGCAATAACCTACCAATCGAAGAATGATCTCCACAGCACCCTTTCCATCTCCAAGGGCGCCATCTATCTCATCAACAACCTTAAAAAAGTACCCAAATTTTGTTGATGAGCACATCAACTATGGAATGAAAATTAGGAAAAAAGTGAAAAGGTATATTAACAGTGTTACACACTGATACCAACCAAGCACTTTGGCTTTGAATCAGCAATTACAGAATTCATCTGGACCACATCAAGGATTTTAGCCTCAATGGTCGATGCTGATCGGTCATCACTTGCATTAATCTGTCAATGAACAACAACCAACCAGTCAGCATAATGGCTCTCTTTATTTGACCAAATTCGATCACTCGATACGCTTGATACTTAAAATTCAACAAAGCAAACTTGGTAACTGTTTAGTAGGTGAGATGATCAGAAGAGCTCGGATTTGCATACTAGTATTCATCTGCACTAAGAACTGATCCTGGATACAAGCCATTTTTAATGGAAACAGTTTATTTATGGCCTGGTAAATATCTGAAATGCAGTAGGACAAAGGACGAACTAGATGGCTTGTAAAATTCATTCCTGATCAGAATATTTAGTGAAAAAAATCATCCAATGTACATTTTTTAAACATGGGAACTATTCATTCAACTTCACCAGGCTGATTCCAACTCAACAAAGAGACAAAAACGGTCAGCTATTTGCTTTCACAATAAAGAAGCAACTAGGAATCAATTGAGCTCATAAAAACAATATAGTTGAAATTATTTGACCTCAACAACACGGTACCCGCAATGCTTTGCTGCTACATGGGCAAGTGTAGTCTTCCCAAGTCCAGGGGAACCACAAAGCAATAGGACCTGTGATGGTCGTCGACAGTATTTAAGCATACATAAAATGTCAAAGAAGAAACATGGAAATAAATTTAATACAGATTACTGCTGTAGAATGATTGACATTAATACATGCAACTTCAATTGCTAAATAAATTTCTCGTCCATGCTGCAGGTAATCATGGATCTAGAGCAGTTTATTGATATATCAATCACAAAATTCCCTAATATTGGTAATTAGAAAATAGAAACACGAAAAGAGCAGTCAAACCGAAATGTTATGTCACACACCTCCCCACAAATTCCAATGAAGGTTTGTTATGATTAGGATTGATCAAGATTTAATATATAAAAAAAGCAATTTGAAATGATGGAAAACGAACTACTAAAATCTGGGTTTACTTAATATTTCTAAATTGCACAATGTCAATTGATACATCATGTGGGTTTAAAGTCGCTTCAGCATTTACTAGGGAATAAGCCATCACAAGAACAGAGCTCCACCTTACAATCAAAAGGTGTTGTAATTAAATTGCCACAACGGTGTTAAAGGATAGACACATAAAATAACCTTCTGTTCTGGAGGACCAGAACTTTTGTTCTTTTTGTCCCACATTTCCTGAAGGCCTAGGGAGGAGTTGTTTTCTTTATCCAACTCATTATCAGCCATCAGCATATCTTTGTTAAATTTGGTTTCTCTGTTATTTCGAGAAAAACTCTTGGAAGATTGTTTAAGATGTTGGGAGCCTGTAGAATGCCGTCTCAAAGAAGTCAAAACATCATCAGTGGTACTCTTTATCTCAGACCCAAAAACACAGGAATCCCACTGTTTCAACCACAGGAGAACCTGCAGTATATATATTACAAAGGTTACACAGCTGGCAGAGAAATGTTGGAGTACTACAGTCAAATCAATTTATTTGAGAAGTCTATAACAAACATGTAGTGGAATGTAACTAAGAAAGATGCTACACAACCTCACGGTTTGTCTTTTCATCACTGAGAAGCTCCGTAAATGAACTTGGAGCATATTTCTCCACCCAAAGTTGTTCAGTAGTTACTGGTGATGTTGATGGAACTACCTCTGTTGAATCACCTTCAACACTTCCTTGCAAAGCCTTCACAAATGAACACGTTTAAAATATCTTTGTTTTGGTCATCATCAAAAGCTGAAGTATACACATTTAGTTGTCTAAACAAGAACAAAATCATTTGGTCAAGAAAACATATGGATGGAATCTGAATGTCACTGAGGAAAGGTGCTACATTACTTCTTTTCTAGGCAGTATGGACAGGACAAACTTACCTTTGTAAACTGCTCTTGCTCAACCTTTTCCATCAGAACTCTGACAGGTTCCTGAAGGAGTCCTGCATGTAAGCATAGTCCCCTTTGATCAGCATCAATTCTCATAACGGTTTCGACCAGCAAATTAAAATCACTATGTCAATGTAACATATCAAAGACTTTATTCATCAACAAACAAATCACAAACACGAATAGTCAAGTGCCTTAGACCATCAAAGGATACAGCCTCACCATTATGGTCTCGTCTGAAATTCAATTTCTTGTTCCTCACTTCCTCATCCATCTCCACACTACTGCATATCTTGGCATACACCCTCTCCCCATCCAGCCCTGTGATAGGCACACAATCCCCGTCTATCTCCGTCGCGTATCTGGATAATATCCTCTCCTGCTCCCCATCCTCCACCACCTCCATCTCTTCAAAAGTATCCCGCGGGGGCGAGCATCTCAGCCACTCCTTGTCGTCATCACTTCCTTCCTTGTTCTCCTCAGAGACGTCTGGGCATTCAGGCAGGGCGAATTTCTCGTGCCGAGCTTCGTCTTCTTCGTTTCTGCTCCTCTTTCCATTTGCCCAATTACTATCGAGGTAGTGATTGTCGGTTGCATCTAGGGATATCGAATTCAGGAGGTCAGATCCGGCGCGTTTGTTGGAAGTAGGGTATATTTGGGGCTGGGGTTTGAAAGGTGAGGGCTTCGGCGGGAGAGACAGGGGCGGGCGCTGTGAGGGTGATGAAGGGGGTGAGGGCGGTTCGACATCGAGGTCGAAATCATCGTCGAACTGATCGTCGTCCTGAGCATGGGATTCCAGCCATTCCAGCTCTTCCAAATCGGGAATATCCATCACTTCCTCAGACTCAGACTATACCAATGCGCCTCTCTCTCTCTCTCTGTGAGCGACTGTGTGTGTTTGTTTGGCGGCGACTGACTGTGTGTGTTTGTTTGGCGGGAAATGGAGACGAATAAGAGCGGCAACAAGACGGATATTGAAAAAAAAAAAACAAAGTGTTCTTTTTAATTTTTAGTACGACTTCAGAGCGAATGACTAAAATACCCTCAATTATGTAAATTCAAAAATAAGTATTTGATTAAAAAGTCATATGTTGATACATTGTTGAATCAGTATATCAAAATATCTATTTTCACATGGCAAAAATAAAAAACTTAAAATTTAATCAATCTTATCTTTGTGAAAAAAAACAATTTTCACTATCATTTGGAAAGTTAATGTTATCCTATCTAATTTGTTTTTAGGTTATTACTAAAAAACTAGATGAACTTTTACTTTATGTTTACTTAAATTTGAAATATTATAAATTAGCTTATACTCGTTTATATTGTTCAATTTATAGTCAGAATCAAAAATTCAGTTATTTGAAATTTGAAATTGATGTATCTCGTTAAAAGCTGATTTGGTAATTAAAAAAATACATCAAATTACAAGTGAGAAGGCACATGATGGAGCTTCGACTTAAAGACGTTGTAGGCATGCTGGGGCCTGGGCGAGCAGTATTTGCAATGCACTACAAAATCACCCCAAAATAGTGGTGGCGTGCCATTGCCCCTTCTCGTGTTTAATGTACTTTTATTTATATTTTGTAATTATCAAATCAACTTCTATCAAGGCACGCCAACCTCAGTTGGTTGACATTTTTTTTTTTTTTTTTTTTTGATCAATTAAAAATTTCACTATAAACTGAACAACCAAAATAATTGTAAATTCAGACAAAAAATAATATTGTAAATAAATGCGTCATAAAAAATTGAGCTATTAACTTTTTTCTGTATTTTACATTTTGAAATAAAACGAAGAATAACTAAAATAATGATGTGACGAGGCCTCATATCTAAATTAGCTTATCAATTAAAAACCATATATGCTCAGCTCAGACAATAATGTAATTATACAATCATATGTCTGACTTGCATTATCCGATCGTCGACTGAATACTAATGTATAAAGATATTTGTAGTTATATGTTAAGAGCAGATTTAAATGTTTGAATCTTGGATTCCTTCAATCTAGTGAAAAAACACAATCTAATACATGTATGTATACAAGAATGTGCGTTAGAATATGAAACAACAATCCAAAAGCTTGCTATTCACTTGTATACCATCATCTGTGAATGAGGTAACAGGACACAATTTACAGGCTAACTCGTCTAAAAATGCTGGTGGGCAGCGGCGTAAGGGGACATCCAAGCAGTGAACACTCAAAATAACTCGATTCTACAATCAACACTTGAATTTGGGACACACGGACAACGCGACCAGGAGAGCCAAAAGCGCGACTATACCAAACACCACCAGTTTGATCTTCATGTTCTCAACCCACATCTTTCTCTTCATCTTCGTCCCTTGCTTCCTGAAATCCTGTGCCTGCAAATCCCATTTGGAAATGCAACCAAACTCTCAATTAAGATCCATTGCTTTTGATATAACAAGTATCACAATGCAACCACATTTTACAAGGTTGTTTCATGACTTAATAAGATATTGTTTGGAACTAACCTGTGATTTGAGACTATCAGTCTTGTCAACAAGCAATTCGATCTTCTCTCCACGGTCAAGAACCTAATCGATGCAATAACATACAACGTTTCAGAACAAGAAACACAAGGCATGACTATGCAACAAGAACTGCAACAGCATCTGCATACCTTCTCAATGTTTTGCATCATCACACCTTTCACCTCAGAGACCTGAGCCTTGACTTTAGCAATCTGGCTAATTTCTTCGGGATGATCAACGCAATACTGCATTTGCTCTTTCAATTTGGGCCTGCAACAATACCAAAAGGAATTGGAAAAATTGTTGAAGAAACAAGAAGAGAAAGGGGACTTCACCCAAACTCCTTTTTTAGGCTGTTGGGACCAGCAGTCGAAGCTTTGCCGCCTCCATATTTCTTTGTAAAATCATCTTTGATGCGTTCCAGAAACGCGATTGGTAGTTGTCTGCCCGCAGATTCAACAGCAACCACGCAATAAGCTACAAAAAAAGTAAATCTGAGTTAAGATCCATACATTGCATGCACCACTATGCCTCAGATCCTTCAGCTAGATCATCCAACTGTGTGTTTTTTACAATCTTAACTTTAAATTATCAGGAAAAATCCTAAGTTTGGAAAATTATAGCCTGAAAAATAGCTTAAGAGTAATCCCAACATGAATCCACTTGACTTCATTCAGTAACAGACTTGAATTGAACTTTTCTTAAGATGGATTTGGAATTCTTATATTAGTAGTTAGACCACCAAATCAAATTTTTATGAAACCTTATACAGCTCCAATCAAATATATGAACTATAATGCACAAACACAGCTAAGAACATCTGAACATGGATTAGTATCCACATTTGGGCAAAAAATAAACAAGTGAACCTAAACCCAAAAAAATTATAGCCAATAAAAGGGATAAGATCGGATCAGAATCAGGATTGCCAAACAACGAAATATAAAATGAATCGGTGTTCGTACTGAATCCGTTATCGACGAGGTAATTGAAGGTGTGATCATCGCAATTGTAGGTGAATCGGTTGTTGGAAGCAGAGAGCTTTTGCAGACACTGAGACGCGATGGTATTGAAATTCCCCTTGAATTCCGTGTAATCAGCCAAAATCACGGTTCCCCTCGCCACAAAACTGTAGATCAATTTCTGCTGACCCATTTTGCAGAGATTATTGTGGCTGCTGATGCTCTTTCTTGATTGGGTTTGTTATAATTATATTAACATGAAATATAAAACCCAAAAACAAAAAAATGCAAGCAAGAAAGAACCAAGAGGAGAAAACAGCTGAAGTTGGAGGCATGGAAAAACGGGTATTAGTTGATTGAGAAAGAGGGGAAATGGAGAGATGAATGAAGGAGAGGGAAAAATGGCGGTAACGCTCGTTTTGTATATTTATAGATACGGTTGTAACTTGTAACTGATTTTGTTGTAGGGAAGTAAAACTACACAAAAAAAGTAAAGCAAATATGGTCTACTCCCCTAATCAAATTTTGATATGATTTACAAATTTCTGATTTTCTTTTTGTCAGATTACAGGTACGCATAAATTGGAAATTACTAACGATATTTATTAAATGAAAGTCTAATAAAGTTCATAGATCTTAATATATTGATCAATAAATATTAAATGAACCCAAAACACCACCGGGAATCTATTAAAGTCCATAGGTCTTACAGTAGATAGTTTCTTTAAGTATCTATTAAATAAACTCATAACACCTCGAAATAAATAACATAACGCCCTTTTTCATTACATACGCAACCCATAACAATTCAATTTACTTGAATGATTTCGACAGTGGACGTTTCATCCTACTACCATAAAGATCGCAATAGTATACATTTTCATATACTACCATATATAATACCAGTCACAATAAAATGAAATGTCATTTTTAGTGCCTATAGACAACATGCATGAATTATAAAACCGAAAATGAAGAAAGCAATGGCTCAAAAGCATCTAACTTTTAGATTGGATGCATCTATATAACTTTTGTATAAAAAAACCCTCCAATTCCAACAACACTCGAATACAACTAGATCGATCTTGCTCGTTATAACTGTTCTCTACTGTGTATTTCATGCTTTTATGTATACAAATATACAATCACCACACCGAACAGAGAGGAGGGATGATCAACAGGCTAATTGATCTCTGTGTGAAATTATTTCTTCAAAAATGGGAAGTCTTCTTGATCTAACGGGGTTCCAGTTGTTCATCAACTGATCAAGACCACCGACAAAGGTGTCTTCAAAACTTAGACCTTTAGAAGGCAAAGCAAATGTCGTGGATTTGTATGCTTCTATCTGATTTAGGAGCTCTTCTGATCTATGCCTCGATTTAGAATCATCAGAACCCGGAAGTATGCCCAGCATTACCTCTTCAAGAACTGAGCTTGCTTCGTCATATCTTTCTTGCTTTATAAGGCAGAGGCACAAATTGCAGGCTTTGTTTGCATCAGGGTCTATTTCTTGGGCTTTTCGATATACAACCTCAGCAGCAGTATAGTTCGTAAGCTGCATGTATGCCCAACCTAAGTTTCCCTGCAATATTGTGAGAGATGAATGCCTTAGAATTTAGACCTTTGTGATTTCATGATTTTGAATGAACAGAATATAAAATACTGGAAGGAAAGAAGGCTGCAACACTCAATTAGTATTACTTAGATGAAAGTTGCTGGTTTACCAGTATTCTAGACGTCTCCTGCTTAACGGTAACCTGAAACTTCTTTCCATGCGAACGAGCTGTTTTGGTTGGTTTTCCATTGAAGACTTCTCCTTGACCAATAATTCGTAACTTCTGCTTCAGCAGCTCAATTTGCTCATCTAGTTTACCACATTTCTGCGAATCAATGATGTTATGAAAAGTTATTAGACTGACTGTTTGTGCGAACAAATTGGGCTTCACTAAGACATTGCAAGGACAAACTTACATCTAGCAAAGAATCAGGTGTTTTTGAGCATGTGAACAGAACAGTCAATAAGAATATGGCATGGATTCCTATTAACTATTAAGTGCTAGATGTTTAACTATCTCCAACATGATCATACCTTGTACAGATCAATAAGGACATTATCCAGTGATTCTTGGGCTTGTTTGGAGCATCGATCTCTAAACGACTTAATAACTTCAATAGCTTCTTCAGCTCTATCTAGTTGTTTCATAACCACTGCCATGTCTTTCAGTGCGCTATCTACTCTGTCTCCAGCATTTATCGCCTCCCAGAATAAGACCACAGCACCATCTAGGTCCTTCTCAACCAACTAATAGTAACAAATGAAAGTGGAATCAGCAACTATAAAAACCAAACAATGCCATAAACTTCAATATCAGCAAGTTTCCAAGTGAACTATTATTGGTAAACTCACGACAGTAAGAAAGTGGATGTCGCTGTATCAAAAATTATGCAAGATCGAGGCAACCGACAATCAACAATGCTTAACAAGATGTAGGAACTAGCCAATGTCTCAACAAGAGTGACAGCAGTTTGAGAGGCTCATTCAATTAACCTTCAGCAACTTAAGTTCAACCAGAGAGCTCTAGCCATTTCAATACAGTCCATCAGTAAGGATGAAGCAAATATATGAGAAGGTACGATCTTGTTTATCCTAATACCCAAGGAAAATACATCAGCAGAGCAAAAAATGAGATGCTTTTGTAATTTTAATGAACTAATCTTAGTCAAATTCTCGCTACAGTTATCCGCGTAAAGCCATATTAGCTACCCATGAAACTAATGTTGCATAATGTACACCTAAAACAGCCCAAATTTATAGCAAATCGTGTATCTGTATTATTCTGATCTCTGACTATAATTTCTCCACCCCCTCCCAACAGTGAGGATAGATTAATTCGTCTAATATTAAGGGACAAATTTATGATATATTAACAATACTACAAAGAGCACACAGAAATAATGAGGGGAAATCCAAATTATAGCACAAATACAACACCATATTCTCACAACTAACAAGGTAACAGTGGCCATCATGTGAATTGAAAAACACAAAACCTTTCCAAGTCTTCTTTGTATTCACACACACACACAAATGTAGTCGAGTGACAAAGTGAACTCGTCACCGAATGGAAAATCTACATAAGTCATAACATGTTATGTTATGTGCAAGAAAAACAAAAACAAAAACAGAAAAGAAAAAAGTAGTAATAATAAAACAAAAGGCAAATTATGAAGGCAAAGGGCCGCGAAATGTAATTTGCATACTTGAGAATACTTGGCTCTGACATAAGGACTATCCCCGGATGGGAGTTTATGGATTACATGATTTGCTTCGTGTTTCTCTGCTGTCATCACACTGCAGCTAATTGTGCTGCTATTCTTCATCTTCTCGATCGTTCTTTTCGTCACTCGCCTCAATAATTTCAAGTTTTGGTCAGTTTTTTAGATTATTTGTGAGAAATGGCAGATGGATTTTTTCTGGAAGAAGTGGGGAAATCTTGGGGAGGAGACATTGCAATGGGATGTGGAGAAAGTCCATAAATAAGAATTATGGGATCTGGAGATGATGGAATGAACCTAGACGTGTTGGTGACCAGATTCTTAATCTGCTGGAATTTTTCATACTACTATAATAATAGGGTCGGTCCCTTTGCTTGCCACGTTTGGCATTGTTGACCTTAGTGGTATATTTTAGTTATAAATTTACCTAGAAAAAATAAGGGATAATAATAAAAAAATTATTTAAAATTCTCTTTTTTCTCTATAAAAGATAATTTCATCATTTTTTATTCTTTATTTTTATTTAAGGAGAAATTTATCACACCTTTTCACTTCACAAGAGAGATTTATCACACAAAAAATGAATGGATAATATTATCATTTTTTGAGTAAAAAGAAAAAATGAGAAATGGTGATTTTTTTTTGTAAAAAATGAGAGGAAAAAAATAGACATTTAAAAGGATAAATTTTTATTATTCGTTATTTTTTCATGATAAATTTATCAATTAAAAATAACACACCCTGAATAGAAATGATAAACTTTTCGTAGACAAATCAAAAATGAAATTATAATAATCTTTTCGTGAACGAATGGAATAATAATAAGTAGAGTGTCGAAAATCGACAACAAATAATTCTTTAATCATATTGGTAAAAATTTAGAGGGCATATTATTAAAGAAATTGTTCTCGATTTAAAAATAATAGGAGTGTAATTTTAACTTAATTATTCATTTATATAATACAATTATTTTATGAATAATAAAAAATAAGTACGTAAACTTCATGTATAACATTCCAAAATCAACCAATAGTCATTATTAACTGAATCAGAAAAGTATTTATTTAATTCGAGAAAATATATCATTATTTTATTGTGCATAATATAATTATTTTGACTAAAAAGGATTAAAATAACATTAAAAGGATACTTATATCTAATCATTTTGTATAAGTTCTCTAATTGGTAAAGACAAAAAAGATTGAAATTAAAATAATATGTATCCTTCAACAGTTCAACATATATTTTCTAATTGGTGAAAAAAGCTACTACAAGATTGAAGTACGAGTAATCAGGGGGCTTAGCCTACTGGCCACCGGGTCCTCACTTAAGTGAAGTGACCCGGGTTCGATCCCTCTTGGGAGCGAATTGGAGATTGGAGATATAAGGTGGATTTTGGTGAATGGAGAGATAAGGTGGTTCTTGGAGTGGGATAGAAAACTAATTACTAACATCTAACATGACTTTGCCCGATCAAAAAAAAAAGATTGAAGTACGAGTGAATATTAAATAAATATAAATAGAAAAATCACAAAATATCATGTATTATAAATTAATATATTCATTCATGTTTGAGATCTATATAATTTAAAATGTTTTATTGTTTGTTCTCATTCATAACCTGAATAGTAATACTCATTAATTATAGGTTTAGCTATCTGAATCCGTTTATAAATCCAATTAAATTTATTACTCGTTCCATTCCAAATCCAATTAAATTTATTACTCGTTCTCATTTCAAAATCATATAATAATGAGTAAAATTTTGAAGTAGCCAAAATAAAGCATAAAACACAATTTATGGCCACACATTGAAAAAACACAAATTTTGGCCATTTTTATTGATTTGGACGTTTTTGCCCTTAATGAGGCGGACCGGGTAGGATCAGGCACGCAGGTCGCGTGCCGGGTCGGGTTAGGCACTTATGGCACTATTAGTGTCATAAGTGCCAATATTTTACTTTGGTTTTATTTTGGATTTCCGATGGCACTTATGACACTAATAGTGCCATAAGTGTCATCAGAAATCCAAAATAAAATCAAGTAAAATAGTCATTTTGGCACTTATGGCACTAATAGTGCCATAAGTGCCAACGGAAATTCAAAATAAAACTAAGTAAAATGGTCATTTCACAAATACAGAAACAACAACATCATTTAAACCCTAAATGGAACATCTAAACCCTAAATGGATAATCTAAACCCTAAATGGAACATCTAAACCCCAAATGAATAATCTAAACCCTAAATGAAATATATAAACCCTAGGGGGAAGTGTGCACTTATGGCACTATTAGTGCCATAAGTGTCATACGTGCAGCACAGATCAGATCAGATCAGATCTGTCGATGGCTGAAATCGAAGGAGACGAAGATCAGATCTGCCGATGGAGGAGGCGGCGCAACGATCAGATCAGATCTGCCGCCGCTGCCGCCTCATCCTCCGCCACCTGACCGACCTCATCCACGTCGCCGATTTCAGAGGACCGGATCTCCTCCACCGCCGCCGCCTCATCCTCTACTCCGACGAAGTCTGCCCAAGCCGCGAGAGCTCCGACAAATTCTCCAAGCTCGGCGCCGCTGGAGAGAGAGAGAGAGGGAGATGAGAAAGAGAGAGGAGAGAGAGAAGGGTAGAATAGTCATGGCATACAAAAAATGGCCAAAATTTATGTTTTTTCAAATGGTGGACAAAATTTGATGTTGTATGTTGAATAGGGCCATTTGGCCCTATTGTTTCTATAATAATTGTAATGCCTAATAATTTCTTGAAAGAAAAAAAATAGTAATTTATAAAATCTATAAAATCAAATTTTATAACGATAATGATTTATTCGTCGCAATAAAATCTCGAAAGTCACAAAACAACCATCAACAATAAATAAATTATAGTAATATATGAATGGCAACACACTAAAAATCGAATTAAAGGTATACGTCTGGAAATTATATAATCAATGAAGATGCAAATTTTGAAGTAGAGGAAATCAATAGTAGGTCACTAACTTAATTTATGCAATTATTAGCCAAATTTTACTTTTTTGGACGAAAACGCCTTTGCAGTTCATTTTATCAGATTTCTACCCAAAACAATTTAGATTGTTATGAGTTTGCAAAAAAAATTATCTACACGAAATCTATCTATAACTCTAGCTGTTTCGTCGTGCCACCACCACTCTATAGCCTTATTCCTCTCATTAGGGGTGGGAAGATAGGGTATCGGGTATCGGGTACCCGACTACTCGACCCGAAAAAATCGGGTATAGGGTACCCGATACCCTAATTTTTCGGGTATCGGGTCGGGTTCGGGTATTAGGGTGGTCTAAAAATCGGGTATCGGGTATACCCGAATACCCGAATTTTTTATTATTATATATATATTTTATTTAATCAATTATATTATTTAAAGTTAATTGACTATTCAACTCTCTCTCTCTATTCTCTCTCTATTCAACTCTCTCTCTCAATTCTCTCGCCTATTCAACTCTCTATCTCAGATTCTCAATTCTCTCTCTATTCTCTCTCTATTCAACTCTCTCTCTCGCCGCGAGCCTTCTCCTCCTACCCGCCGGACCGCCGCGAGCCTTCTCCAACTACGAGCATAACGTGAGCCCTCGCCGCCCCGCCCCGACCCAGCGGCGCCCCTCGCCGGCTCGCCGCCCGTCTTCTTCTTTTTTTTTTTTTTAAATACAGATCTGTATGTGTTATCGAATTTGGTCTGATTTTGTGTATGAATTTGGTCATCGAATTTGGTAAGCTTTTCTGTATGAATTTGGTCATCGAAATATCCGATTTGGTGTATGAATTTGGTCTGATTTGGTGTATGAATTTGGTCATCGAATTTGGTCAGCTTTTCGACTGAATTTGCTGCTGCTTTTGTAAAAACTATCAGGTATTTCGGGTACCCGAATACCCGACTCGGGTATTAGGGTACCCGATTTCAGAATCGGGTTCGGGATCGGGTGTGGGTTTTGGTCAATTTTCGGGTTCGGGTACCCGATTTTTTCCGGTAGGGTACCCGAACCCGACCCGATTCCCAACCCTAACTATCATTTACTCCGATCAATTTCTTCTTTTTTTGAAATCTCTCTCTATCTTCGACGAGTCCATTTATCTATCTCTATCTCTGACGGCTAATTTTCTTCAATTTTCTTCTTCATCGTCGTCAACATCATCTCCTCCAGAATCTAGTAAACTATACCACCATATCGTCGATGCCATATATAACGAGATCTAGGAGTTCCAAGTGTTCTAAATGTACGAGAGTTATGAGATCTAAATTTAGATCTACGAAGATTTGGAATGAAATGGTATGAATGGTTACTTTCCTACCATTCATTGCAATATTTGTCGCGCTAAACGGAGAATAGAAGGGGCCAACGCACCCATTTGAACTATCCATTTCAAGATTTGTCAGGTCAAGGATTAGCACGATTGGTGCGAATGGAGCTATTAGCATAATCTGTGCCAGCCGTCCCGAGATATGTCTCGTGTATATGAGGAACGAGTGGTACAAAAAAAATTAATTTGTACCATTCGTGTCAAGTGCGTAAGAGGTGTCGTAGTTGGGTGAAGAAGAAAAATTCTCCAAGATTCCCAATATATCACTGTTGCCCCTACACTAAGCTTTCCTCTAGTGAAAAAAAGTGAAGGAAATGAATGTTTAGTATAGGGATTTAGTTAGATTTTCGTGTTACCTTGAAATTTGTAAGATTTTGAATTAATTTGCTCATGTAATTTGTAACTGCATTTGTTGAAAAATAAATAAAATATTGATTCAAATTTTGTTCAAGAATTATACTTTGATTTCTTGGAACAAACACTTGGCGCAACAGATATTAGGACGAATAATGCACATAGGCCCTTTCGTACCATTCATCCCAAGTGACGGCGCTACATTTCTTTGGAACGAAAAGGTGCGAAAATGTCATTTTGTACCATTTGTGCCAACACTTGGCGCGACAAACATCAAGACAAATTGTGCGAATAGGTCATTTAATATCATTCATTCCATGATTTGTTGCTACGTATCTTGGAACAAATAGTATGAAAAAGGGTCTATTCATACCATAATCTTGCGGTTTTCGAATCAATAGAAAATCACACGAACTAACATAAATGATGTGTGAAAAGGCCATCAATACGGCCGCCTCTGGCACCAAGGGTCTTTATAACAGGGATCATAACATCAGAATCATCGATCTTTAAAAGCGCGTTGTATTCTTTGTGGCTGGCGTTTCGAACAGCAAGCGGAGGAAGCTGCAAGATCATACTTAAGAAGGGTGATGATCATAGGCAAGATCAATTGGTAGGCGCGTGGTATCTTACATATTATTCATTTGAAAAATTATTGATTTTCGATTTTCAATTCGATAATTTTGAAACAGGTTATTCAAATGGTATCATTAATGGATCGAGCTGGAGAACCTGGACTTGCATTTGACTCCCTTACCGAGTGCTCACAACTGGGCACGACGAAGGCATGCTGGAATTCATTCCTTCAAAATCGTTAGCACATGTTTTTTATCCTATAAATTATTAAGTGATGGTATCTCCTTATTTTAATTTACAATTTTGTTTAAATTATTGCACTTGCTCAGATACTGTCAGAACATCGTAGTATCACAAGCTACCTGCAGAAATATTACCCAGACGAAGATTCAAACTTGGTCTTGTCTAAATAGAAAATTGTGTGGGTCCACAAGCACCTCGACAATCTGTTGTTGCAAGACGACAAACGGCTTTTCCACGTGGATTTCGGTTTCATACTCGGGCGAGATCCAAAACCCTTCCCGCCACCTATGAAACTCTGCAAGGAGATGGTGGAAGCTATGGGCGGAGCAGAGAGGTGCGTTGGTAAACTGTGGATTGATCATGAAAAGTGCATTTTCTTAGTTTCTCCACTTCGCAGTCAATAATACACGAGATTCAAATCCTACTGCTGCGAGGCGTACAACATTCTTCGAAAATC
This sequence comes from Salvia miltiorrhiza, assembly GCF_028751815.1. Taxonomy (NCBI): domain Eukaryota; kingdom Viridiplantae; phylum Streptophyta; class Magnoliopsida; order Lamiales; family Lamiaceae; genus Salvia; species Salvia miltiorrhiza. The sequence goes on along the minus strand of NC_080394.1, from coordinate 14,597,982 downwards.
GAGCAACCTGATACTAAATCTGTTTCACCTGATGGCCGGCTCCAACATTCCGGACATTGCCTCGGATCCCGAAAAGGGCATTCTGAAGGTGAAATTTCGAGCATTCGACTATATGTATCTGGTTGGTTTTGATTGGTGGTGCAGCTTCAAGAAAAGTTCTGTCTGGACTTGGACGACGAGGAGTCAATTCACTTCTTCCAGGATCTCATCAACGAGAGCGTCAACGCGTTCTTCCTACAGATGGTCGAAACCATCCACCATTGGGCTCAATAATTGCGCTGATCTCACGCGTCAGGTCATTTTCCCCTAATTTCAACATTACTTGGCCACATGACCACGGCTTGTGGTGTCAGAAATGGCCCACCCCGATCATATTGTTGGAAATTTGTCTTACACTATTTCGTTTTATTTGTGCTACAGAAAAATCAGATATTTTGATGTGCACAGAGAGGGGGAGGGGGAAAGAGAGAGAGAGAGAGAGAGAGATGTATATGTTATTTGAATTTGTATATTTGTAAGTTTTACTCTACACATAGTATTTGATTGTACATAAACTAATCTAGATATGTTTACTTCTGAGCGGATTTAAGTTACAATTCTGTCCTCTCCCAAGACAATGTGGTGACGGGCAAACTAGTCCAATTCTTTATTTTATTTAGATGAAACAAATTTTACAATGTAAATATATATTAATAAAAGTTTTAATAATATCGTATACCATCATTATTTACATGAGATCATTTTTTTATATGTTCTCGTACAAGTGCATGCATATATAGTTTTCAAAGTTGAATACATTTTTTTTTTCAGAATTAGAGGAGGTATATATTATCTAATAAAATAAGTCATTCGCACACAGGCAGGACCTCTACACTGCACGTATCTGAGATTGAATTCAATACCTTTCATAAAGGAGAGTCTAATCCAAGACCTCTTACAAATGAGAGTCTTTGAGTGTCTCAACTTTGCCTCTTGAGTTAGGCAACATTAGCTACATGAGATCAAAAATACTCAGTGCAACAATATTATAATTTTGATAAAAAATTCGATTATTACACAAAAAAAATTATATAATTCATGCAACAATCTATAATTGTTACAAAATTTTATAATTTGGAGTAATTTATGTGATGATGTTATTTCACTGTTATATGAATTATATGAAAAATTTCGTGTAAGGATATTAAAGTAAAAAATAATTATTATTTACATATTTTCATTCATATAACTAAAACTTTTATTTTATATATCATTGGTTATTATGGGGCGTCATTCAAAAGAATCTATACTTGCAAGTAAGTTAAAGAGTACTTATTATTATCACGCACTTCTTTTAATTACTATGAGGTTTTTATTTGTAAACTCGCAACTGATATGAAAAATGAAGATAATTGGAGCATTCAACCCCAACATATCATGGCTTGGTAAGCATGTTGGGATAAATTAAGATAAATTAAAATCAAGATATGTATTGTAGATAAAGTGAAACTGATATAGTATCAAAGTATTTGGTAGATAAGATAAAAAGTAAAGATAGTATACCTGATGTGTTTGATAGCCAAGATTAAAATCTAGATTAAGTTTACATTATTGTGAAAATGACAAGTATAACCCTCATTTTATTAAATGACCAAAAATGATAAATCCCCCCCTCCCCCAAAACACCTTCGTCCCTAATCTAAAAATGCCAAATGCGCCGCCCAACATTAAAAAAAGAGAGAGAGAAACCCAAAAATTAGGCAGCCACCATATTTCTCTACAATTCACCGAAACCAATTGCGCCGCCCTTCATTTTGTCAACCAATTGCACCACCTAATTGTCCTCCTTGTTAAGAAGCATTTAATGTATGCAGGCGGCGGTGTTCGGCGCGACGGCCGCGGCGGTCCAGGGGTCGACGTTGGCGGTGATGGGTGAGAAGAGCTTCCAATGGATGAAGCTGTGCAACAGGTTCACGAGATTTATTCACCCAAACGCTTCATTCTGCTCAAGCCCAAATACCTTCCATGGAGACGACAGAGTATCAGCGCAAATAAATAACTGCTTCCATGAATTTTTTAATATCACAGGTAAGGGCAATTAGGACAATCGCAAAAATAAAATAGACCACTGTTCATTTGGGTAACTGTATCCCAGGGAGTGGCGGATAGGCAAGCAAGATGAAACAGTGAAATTACGCCGGGCCCTGCCTTATTTTCGGGCCGTGTGTGAAACGTAGCAAGACCTACCAAACGAAAGGTTAAGTCGGTATAGCTTTGCTAAGCCGGTATCCCAATATATTAATTGGGACATTACAAAGGGAATACTTATTATTTATGAAATGTGATCAATTTTAGATATACAAAAGAATCTTGTCAAACTAATTGACCACGAAAATAATATGTTAATGAATAATAAACATTATGAATTATTTAATTTTTTTTTAATATGCTCTCAAATTTTTGTAAATAATATTTTGAAAATTATGATTTATGTTGATCGGTTAAATAATCTATAATTGTAGATTAATATATTAATTGTAGGACTGACAATTTTCGACGCGATACGAAAGCACGATACGAAATTGCTTGAAATTAATGAATTAGTGTAAAGCCTTATCAGGTTCATGTCCTTATCGTGTCGACCTGACAAGGACACAAAAATTTCGTGTCGGATTCGTGTTGGGTTCGTGTAACTTGATAGAGTTAAATTATTATTTTTATTAAATATTTATTTAAAACTTTTAATTCTTATTCTACACTTTAGGGGTTTGTTTGATTTGTTAATTTTAGGATACCAATTTACAATTCAACATTTTAATTCAACCCTTTTGAAAATTCACCCCACCATCTCCACGTCTCAACTCTCTTATAATCTCTTCGTCTCAACTCTTTTTAATTAGGTTTTAATCAAATTGTGTTGTCACGATTCAAATCGTATTGCTATCGTGTTCGGGTAAAGTTAAGAAGAATTAATTAATTAATTATATTATATATTAAGTGGATAAAATAATTAAATATCATATAATAAAATATGTGAATAAATTAATATATGAAGAACAATATATTATGAGATATTAATTATAAATGAAATAATTAGTTTATATGAACATACCAAAATAACAAAAATGAGTACTCCCTCCGTTTCATTCTAATTTATTATTAGGTTTGTTCTTTATTATGAGTAAAAATAATGTTTTCCCTTTTGGGATGTTCCACTTGAATAAGTTCGTTTTTTATTATGAGTAAAACTAATGTACTTAATTGGTGTGGTCACATTATTTTTTTTAAAATAATAAGTTTTTTTTAATTTTTGTGTTCAAAAGAATTAGTCTATTAGAGTGAGACCAATGAAGTATACATTTTTTTAAACAGGAAATGAAGGAGTATATATGCTTATTATTTAATGTAAAACCTAAAAATAAAAGAGAACATATAGGCGGATATATAGCCCACAATACACTACTACGCACTGCTGTAACACACTCCCACCTAAACCCCAAATCATCCACCCGCCGCCGCCGTCCGCCGCCAAAATGCAGGCTTCCTTCCTCCTCTCCCAGCCGCCACCTGCCGCCGCCATCAAAACCCGCTCACTCTCCCCCCTTCATTTCAAAACTCCCTCCTCCCTCACCATCCACGCCTCCACCACCATAACCACCACAGAAACCGACGTCCCGCCACCACCGCCCGCCACCGCAGTGAAACTGAATAAGTACAGCTCCAGAATCACGGAGCCCAAGTCGCAGGGCGGTTCTCAGGCGGTCCTCTACGGCGTCGGCCTCTCCGACGACGACCTGAAGAAGCCACAGGTTGGAATCTCGTCGGTTTGGTACGAGGGGAACACCTGCAATATGCATTTGTTGAAGCTCGCCGAGGCGGTGAAGGAGGGCGTTACGGAGGCCGGAATGGTGGGGTTTAGGTTCAACACGATTGGCGTGAGCGATGCTATCTCGATGGGGACTAGAGGGATGTGCTACAGTTTGCAGTCTAGGGATTTGATTGCCGATAGCATTGAGACGGTCATGGCTGCTCAGTGGTACGATGGGAACATTTCGATCCCCGGTTGTGACAAAAATGTATGGCATCTCTCTCTCTCGCTCTCTCAAGAATGATAATGCTATCTTGAGTTCGTTTGCTCGGCTTTTGGTTCGTGTTGTTTTGAGCATTATGTGATTGATTGTTTACCTTTTTTCTTTTAACGAGGAAACTTGTTCTAATTTAGAATGGGAGTATTTTTGCTCGCCATTTGTTATTTGGTGATTGGTGTTAGTCTTTCCTGGGGAAAGATTTGACATTGGTTGCATTTGATATGATATTTTCTATGTGTGTATCTATGTCGTTCCTGTTAAGCTATTTCTCATCTCGCTTGCTTTACTACTGCAGATGCCTGGCACTATTATGGCTATGGGACGGTTGAACCGCCCTAGCATCATGGTTTATGGTGGTACGATTAAGGTTGGTTCTAATTTACCCTGTTTGCTACTTCTCTTACATTGTTCTCGTATTCTATCAGAAACAAGTAATTATGTGCAAAAAAAGTATCATTGTAGTTTGAGTACTGCAGTTATGGTAATTTCTTTTTCAATATTAGTATATTGATAAAAAGAAAAACTCCCTGATGTTTGGTTAATGTGGAGTTGTCTACTGTTCAATTAAGTTACTCTGAGATGATTAATTGTTTATGGTTGAACAATGACAGATTGTGTTCAGTTACTTCTATGCAATTCATATTTCGAACTCTGTCCACTATTGGAGTGCTTATCCGTGTCTGAATATCCTTTAAGATATATTTATTCATGTATCTGTTTTAAACTATATGATTTCATGTTTCTGTTCATGATTGTTCCGTACATCTAGCGGAGCAAATAATTTCATAAGCATAAAGACTTTATTGTTTATTGCTTAAGAAAGACCAACCATTATAATATTTGCTTATTCATATTGTTGGTGTCATGCAGCCAGGTCATTTTCAAGGTCACACATATGACATAGTATCCGCCTTCCAGGTATGTCTATATCACAATCCTCCCTCCCTTTGTAATTAGTTCTTTTGGTATGCGGTTGTGTTCTTATTTCTTTTGGTCATACTCTGAGGGGATATATCTAAAGAGTATAATATTATCAAACAAACTGCATCTTAAAGTTATTGCAAGTTCTTCGCAGGTGTTGGGAAATGCGTAGTGGGTCATATTATTGAAAATTGTTGTTTTACGAGTCTGTCCATAGTGACCTATAGACGTAAAGTGTCAGTGCGTAGTCTGTAAACTCTAACACCAAATACACACACTGTGAGTTGTGGTCATTTCTTTCTTGTCTGAGACCTCCCATGTTAGCATTGCATATGGCATTCTACTTTCCTTGAATGGTTAAATGGGATTAATAGTTGTCCATCGTGGTTCATACTGTAGGTCTATGGAGAGTATGTGAGTGGTTCAGTAAGTGATGAACAAAGAGTTAATGTACTTCGTAATTCATGTCCTGGAGCTGGGGCTTGTGGTGGAATGTATACTGCAAATACAATGGCTTCAGCTATTGAGACTATGGGGATGTCTCTTCCTTACAGGTATAAGAATATGATTTAACAGCTCTCAATTCTCTTAGCTTATTGACTTTATATCAGAACTAATTCGATGATATTTCAAATAGTTCGTCAACCCCTGCTGAAGACCCTTTAAAGTTGGACGAATGCCGCCTCGCGGGGAAATATTTGCTAGATTTGATCAAAATGGATTTGAAACCTCAGGACATCATCACTCCAAAATCCTTGCGTAATGCAATGGTGATTGTCATGGCACTTGGTGGATCAACCAATGCAGTTTTGCATTTGATTGCCATTGCAAAGTGAGTAGAGTTGCGGAAAGTCATTGTTGGGATGAACACTTAATACATCAAAGCATCTCACAGCTAGAATTTTGCAGGTCTGTTGGTGTGGAGCTGACTCTAAACGATTTCCAGAAAGTCAGTGATGCGGTTCCGTTCCTTGCAGATCTTAAACCTAGTGGTAAATACGTGATGGAGGATGTCCACAAGGTATTGCTTGATTGAAATTAAAAAGCTTTTTCCTTATCATTTGTATCTCTTTGTTACCTGGTACCTCAACAAGTATTAAGATATCCTTGATATAGATCGGTGGTACACCTGCAATCATTCGCTTTTTGCTGGAACTTGGGTTTTTGGATGGGGATTGTATTACAGGTACTTTCCCGAAGGTTTGGTTGATTATGCGAACTATTAGTATGTTCTTGCCTCCAAGATTCTATGATTCTCTTGCTCTTTTGTTGTAGTTACGGGCCAAACTTTGGCTGAGAATGCAAAGCTATATCCATCCCTGCCTGAAAATCAGGTATGTCCACTCAAACACAGTATTGTCATTTGTTCTCTTTACCTGCTTATTTGTGGTTGTGGTGCAAGTAAAAGTGCCACTTTTCATGTGTGATTGCAGCAAATAATTAGACCCGTGTCAAACCCCATCAAAGAAACAGGTCACATACAGATATTATATGGCAATCTTGCGCCTGAAGGCTCTGTGGCTAAGATCACTGGGAAAGAGGGGCTGTACTTCTCCGGTAATGTGTTTAATTGATAGGTTCTTTGTTTCTCATTTTTCTTTCCATTTCTGTTTGGAAAATTTAAGTGGCTTCTTAATTTTCTGCCATGCCTATTATTCTCCAAATTTTGGTTTGTAGGGCCTGCACTTGTATTTGAAGGAGAGGAATCTATGATTGCAGCTCTCGCTGAAAATTCATCACACTTTAAGGTAAAAATCGTAAAAAATCAATGGCTTCATTCTTTCTTGGTCTAGTTGGTTGAATTTGTTGATCTTGATATCAATTTTCCAGTCCTTTAGATGGTTTAGGGAGAAAAAAAACATAACCTAAAGGTTTTCTTACTGTAAGTGATTATTGTTATTATTTTTTTGTCTTTGTTGTGTTTCAGGGAAAGGTAATTATTATTCGAGGAGAGGGGCCCAAAGGTGGGCCAGGCATGCCCGAAATGCTAACCCCAACTAGTGCTATAATGGGTGCTGGACTTGGCAAGGTTTGATTGATGTTGTTGTTGATGTTGTGTGTGTGTCGGAGAATTTTCCACGTTTCTGGCCAAACCAACTGCTTTTGTTTTGTGTTGCTTGTCCCTTCAATTAATCTTCTCGTTTCCCTGCATCCAGGAAGTTGCACTACTAACAGATGGAAGGTTTTCTGGAGGTTCACATGGATATGTGGTGGGCCATATATGTCCCGAGGCACAGGTTTGTTCGCCTATTCACATTCTTGCTCATTGCCCTTCTCATGTTTCATGGAGATGATAGTATTTTAGTGAAAATACTTTAAATAGGAGCACTGGACCATTTTGTTGTTGTTTCTTCAAAGGAGGTTTTAGAGTCATTACCATAATAGTTGTTGAGCTGTTCTATACTCGATTGGGGCAGTCACAAGAAGTAAAGGAAGCAACTGCAGCATATTTTAAGATTGTGATCTTAATTTCAGCTTCATGTCTCAAATTAAGACCTAAAAACTCGAAAGCAAAATGCAGTATTCTCATAACACATCACAATTTATTTCAGGAAGGTGGTCCCATTGGTCTGGTTCAGAACGGGGACGTGATTACCATAGATATCGAGAAGAGGAGAATGGATGTAGACCTAACAGAGGCAGAGTTGAACGAACGCAGAAAGAAGTGGATGCCACCACCTTACAGAGCTACCAAGGGAGTTCTTTACAAGGTATTTGAACCTAAAGAGAGTGGAAATGCATGGTTTCTAAAGCTCTGTCGAATTCGATTTGATTTGATTTTTTTCTTTTGTGTTCAGTACATTAAAAATGTACAATCGGCTTCAAATGGATGCGTGACTGACGAGTAGAAGGGAGGGGCTGCTTCCTTAGCAAGGCGTATTGAGCTCACCAGGTATTTTCCTTGCAGCTGTTGAGGATATCTGAATCTGCTCCGTTTTCTTTTTTTAAGTTTTTCTTGAATAAATTGCCCGCCCAAGTTTTGGTTACGGTTAGCTCTGTTAATTTCTTCGATATCTCTCATGTTGTAAGGTTCAATGATTGTTGTTTAGCCAACAGTGTGAAGGTGTATAGTAGCAGGGAGTAGAGCTCCAATCTTGTGTAATGTATTATGTTGGCCATTAGTTTAAGGTAGTTTTTATAGGTTTTAGTGGAAGGAGTAGCTTATCTTTCTTGATTTTGATGTTGGAATAATTATTTATTAGGACTTTTTTTCTTAGGATTTGGTAGTACTTGCTCCAGACATCATGTTTCTGAAACTGTGTTCTATCTTCTACTATTTTGTTGTCATTTTATCATATATATATATATGGAATGGTTCCAATAAGATCCCTCATATATAAATTGATTTGTAGATGTTAATTTGATGTATCCTACCGATTGATATTTGCCTGGAGAGGGGGAAACTTTACCTAGGTGAATTTTGGAGGGAGCGGAAATTATACTAATTTTTTTAAATCATTATTCAACATTCTATATTGTCTTATTCATCACTATATGTTAGCTTATTCATTAGTCTCATATTTCACGAAAAAACAATCTCACTATAACTCAATTATATATATATATATATATATATATATATATATATAAAAGAAGTGTGTAAATAAAATTAATTAGAAGGGTATAATTGGACATTGTGTAAAAAAATTATAAATTAAATTAGCAAAAACTGCCGATTACATTTCCTACAAAATTGCAACATTGTTTTTTTTTTTTTTTTTTTTTTAAGAGGATACAACTGATTGTTTTTATTTAATTGAAAGTCGTGTGTTCAAGGCAGGCAATTGTTCTTTTTCTTCTTCTTCTTAAAGAATGAAATCAATTACTATATCTCTAACAAACTCAACAAATTTAATATTAACATTATTAATATAATTGACTCTTAAAAAAATATTAAATAATTGAACTTTTAAAGCTTTGTCAATTATTGCTACTCTAAACAAATTAATCTAATTCATAGTAAATGGTTTTTAACTTATATTGGTCCCGAAGCGGGTATGTACAGGTATATGGGGAGGGGGAAATATACTCCCTCTGTCTCGCTATTCATGGCACGTATTCTTTTTTGGGTTGTCCCACCTATAATGACTCATTTTTATTTAAAAAAAAATAAGGAATTAATTAAGATGTTAATTAGTAATTACCCTCTTAATTACCAAAACTAATTCAGACTTGGGCTAGCCTTAAAGTGAATTCATTTTCTCTCCTTCAAAAAGATCTGCCCGCTTTATCTCTCTCGCCTCTTCTCCACAATCTCCCTCGCAATCCTCCCCACATCCGCCTCTACCGGCTGATCGCACACGAGGCTCTGCAGCGCGGCGACGTCGCCGAGGAGATTCTCCGACTTGGAAACGACGTCAAAGCAGCGGGAGAAGAGGTCGGGGAAGTCGGAATCGCGGGAGCAGCGACGCGGAATCTGTCGTCAATCTGCCTCACTTCCACCGTAGCACCGCCTCCGCCGTTTCGCCGTTCCGCTTTCTCCGCCTCCATTTTAGAATTCTTTCGTCGTCAATCAGCCTCCCCTCCATCGCCTTCAGTGGTGCAACGCAAGATCTGTCCGCCGTCCACAGACCCGTCGGCCATCCACCCTATCCGAGTGAAACCCTAGTAGCGGCTGGACGCCAGTCCGTCCTGCTGTCATTTGCTATAGATGTTGATGATTTTTTTTTTTTCATTAGTTGCAATGAGGGGAGGTTCATAGGATTTTCAATATCTGGGTTTCGATTTTGTGTAGATCTCTTTGTTCAAAGGGCAGATAATCTGGTTTCGATTTGTTTTTTTTCTCTTATTTTCAATAACAGGGCAGATCTCTTTTGTTGTTGAGTTTGTTTCAATAGCCAGACATATTATTGTGTTTCGATTTTTTGTTTCTAGTTTTGCATAAGTATTTTAGTGAATTGGAGATGCTACTGGGCATATCTTTATTACTAAACAATTGGTGATGAACAAATTGTTAAACACACTATTAATTCCTTAATTTTCTTCTCCTTAATCTCTGTGCCGAAAAGTAACGTGCCATAAATAGCGAGATGAATGGAGTATCAGTTAGTAAATTTTTTTATTTTTTATTTGAATTTCGAACTCGAGATTGAGTAACATACTATTAATTAAGATCAAAAACACTTTTTGAATATTTATCAAGCTTTTTTCTTAAATGTTTAACGAGTTCGAACTCGAACATCATGTATACAAATATCTAACAGGTTGAGCTCGAGTTCGAATTCAATATTATCAAGTATCACATGAGCCGAGCTTAAACTGAACTCGAGCTCAGCAAGTGGGTGACAAACAAAATAGAAGACATAACACAGTTTCAGAAAAAGAAAAATTATGCTATTTTTATGGGACGAAGAGAGTAATATTTTAAGTGATACAATTAAATAGGAAAATAAGATGTTTCAAGTGGGATAGAAGGAGTAATAAAGAGATGGAACAAATTATATATTAAAAATAAAAAACCTCAACACATTTATAGCCTCCTTTTATGTAATTTGAAATTATGCTCTTATTTACATTTCATTTATTGAATATACTCTTTATTTGTTTCCGACTTTCAATAATTCTTTTTATGAATGTATAGAGTTTTAAATTTTTAATTCATCTTTCATGATATTTCTTTGAAATTTTGTAAAAACCTTTATGCATTTTATGACATTGTTCTGATATTTCATAAATTAGCAGTATGTGTTTGAAGGATTTTGTAAATCTATATAATATATAAAAGAGGAGTTTTTTCCCTCCATGTTTTCCTTCTCTTTTTCTCTCTCTTCTTCCACCAAAATTTTTACTACTTTTCTTTTTATTTTTTTATAATTTAATTATTTTTCTAAACATCATCAAATTTGATTCATGAAAAAAAAATCAATATGTATCTTAAATTTAATATAGTATAAAAATTATCAAAAATGAATTTAAAATGAATAAGTTATGAAAAATTTAAAATATTTTATTTTCTATCTCCTCATTAAAAATTTACAACTTTTTATTTATGTTTATATGTGAAAAATATTTATTATGATTAATAATACTATATAATAATATGCATAATGCAAATTTTCATTATCGAATCATTTTTAAATTTATTTAATAACTATAATATCATTACACTTTGTATAAATTGAAAATTTATATTTTCAAATTCAGAATTTTATTGAGTAATTGATGTGAATTATTATAATTTATTTTAAAACATATTTTGTATTTTTTTATATGATTTTATTTATTTATTTATTATTTAAATTTATCATTTAATTTCGATGTTTGTCGTGCATCGCACGAATGGGCATATACTAGTTTTAAATGAATTAATGGTTTGAAGATTTTAAATGCTTTACACAAGTTTAGCTACCAAATAATTTTAAATGAAAATTATGCATTTTCTTAGTTTAAGTTTTCCATACATTTCAATCTGCGTCGTATATACAAATAACATTGATATTTACTAAAAAAGAATGACTGGGTACGCATGGGTTAATCAAATGGCATAGTAGTTAATGTTTGAAGTTAAAGTCTTGATTAGAATTATAATCGGATACAGACGAAATATGAAAAATTACACCGTATCCAAAGAGAACCACTAATCAAACATTATATTATATTTTTATATGGTGTAAAGATCGTATACACTATATAATTCTTATAATTATAAAAAAAGTCATAGCTAGAATTTGTTTATAAAAATAAAAAATAAAGTTATAGTAATTGAAATAAATAGGTATGAATAGACTCATTATCGATATATGAGCTTTTTGGGCCTAGTCCGGTCCATGAACTGATTCTTCAGCAAAGAAAACTTAGAAAATGAAATAAAAAGAACGAAAAATAGTGTAATTTAGCTTGCACTGTCGTCTTCTCCACTCTCTTTTTGGACCAAAACCCCAAATTGAAAAACCCTCATTGTTTCTTATATACTTATTTTTTAGTTAAAAAAAACCTTCGTAAAATTTTCCAAGTATTCGTTCATGTCGTCTAACAATCCATCGCAGCTCCTCCCATCAGGTCCGTTTCCACATGGGTTCAATTTATCCCTTGATTTGGAGGAACACATTTTTCAATAATATTCGTGAATTCTTGTGTTGTTGAAGCATTTTTCTGGGTTTTAACTTTTTGTTCCTTGCGCTTCAGAGTTGATTGACCGATGCATCGGGTCGAAAATATGGGTGATAATGAAGGGCGACAAGGAACTGGTGGGTACCCTCCGCGGCTTCGATGTCTATGTTAATATGGTGTTGGAAGATGTTACTGAATAGTAAGTTTTGTTGGTGCAATGCAAATAACTTTTTGTTAGTTTTGGGTGTGTGTGGCGAAGTGATTTGAAGCGATTGAATTTGAAGTTTTTGTGTGTGTTTTGTTTGTAATTGAACATGGTTGTTTTTTGAATTTCGATAGGAAGTGAATTGTTTTTATTTGTTTGTTTCTCTGAATGTGGAGTGATATTTATGATGCTGTTGGTAAATTTGTGGATGATTTGGCGATTTTGATGGATTTTGTTGGTTTAGACTAGAGTTACTGGATTTTGCTTGTACAATGTGCATTTTGATAATTTTTGATGCGTTAATACAAATATGGATCTGCAGTTTGATGTCTTGAGTTTTAATACTTAGCTCAAATGGGCTTCTTGAAATACTGTGCTAGTTATGTATTCCGATAAATGAAATAGGGAGCAAGAATGCTAGAATTGGGGATTTATATAATCATATATATCAATTTGGATTTTCTGTTATATTCAATTGTTTCTTCTTCTTTATAAAAGAAGACATTGCTGCAATTTGAAAGTAGAAAAGTTTTCAAAAGGCATGGTTGAGCATCTACTCGTGCTGTAAGTCATTTTTATTGTCTTAGCTGCATAGTCATTTGGCAGTCGTGTACTTGCTAATATTTGTTTTAAAGCAAATAGAGAAAAACACACTGCCCCAGTTTATGTTATGATTTAGTACTTATTTACCCGAAGTTAATACATGTAAAACGCATTGTAGTTATGTTCATAGTCTCCAGTTTGTGGGTTAAGTTTTTTCATGTCCTTTCGGAAGCTTTGTCTTCTCTAATTTATGATGGTTTAGAAGCTGGATCCTTGTTTTAGTTGTTTTACATTGGAATTTACTTAATTTTATTTTTACCCATTTCGACTCTATCAATGCGCAATGCACAAGTACTCATTTTTAAAGACTGAGTTCAATATACTAGTGTCTATTTTGCTTTCGAACTAGTTCAGGTCTATATATTCTCATTCTTTTTTATGAGATGGCTAGTCAACTATAGAATGGTGTTTGTCTAAACTTTATTACTTATTCTCGCTGACGTCTCAATTGTTGCATCATTCCAGAAGCTTCTGCTTATCAAGTATCACTAAGGTTTTCAGCCTTTGTCTGTGTGATCATATATACTCATGTATACATGTTGTGTGTTTCCTCAACCAAGTACGTTTATTTCAGTGAAATCACCTCTGAAGGACGTCGTATTACAAAACTTGACCAGATCTTACTCAACGGAAACAACATTGCCATAGTAAGTCTGACAGAGCTGTTAAGCATTTCTCCAAAAGCCCGTCTCTCACATTTCATTCATTCTCTTTCAATAATTTGAGGGGTTGTTCTTTTGTAAAATGCAGTTGGTTCCTGGTGGCTCACCTGACCCGGAGTGAGGTGCTCGTTTTCGGTGGCAGTCCTACTCCTGTGATGTGTTTGATGATCGGCTTCTATTTGGAAAAAGAAGCCATATATAACCTTTCGTAAATGAATTTGAATTTGTAGTACAAGACTAATGGTATAAAACAGTGTAGTAGTTTGATGTAGCTATCATATGGATAGTCTCTGCTACTTCTTGTTCACTGTCTGAAAATTCCATTCTAATATTCGAGGCTGAATCTTGTACTACTTCTTTGTCTTTTAGCGCTCTTTTTATATCTTCTCATATGCTATCAGTTCTTGATTTGAAACTCTATTTAGTCTATTCGAGCCATGTGATCAAATTCTTGTTCCAACTGGCAAGCTTATAACATCATTCACATGCATGTTCTATAATCTTATTTATTTTTGGTCATATTCATGTTTCCTTTGTCCACCCATTTTTGACATATTTTGTCATTTTGGTGTGTGCACCATTTTCCCCCTAGTTTCAACCCTTTATATTATCTCTTATTTACAAAATTATTATTGATGGAACCATCCTAATCAAAGTTATTTAGTCAATTCCCAACAAATTTAAACTAATCCACTAAATTAGCTCTATAATACACAAACTATTGATTTAATTGCAATTTGCACATGCGTTGACCATAACCTAAATTCTAGCTGACGTGGCTCTCGGAATCTGCAGACGTGAACGCACCGGCGTTCAAGTAATACGACGTCGTTTTGTAGTTATATTCTAACACACAAAACGACGTCGTTTTGAGTAAGTATAATTAGAAAAAAAAAAAAAAAAAAAGAGAAAGAGAGAGGGTAGCGCCACCGCCTCCCTCGGAACTCTCTCTCTCTGACTCTCCTCTGCACTCCGGTGACAGCAGCGATAGGCCCCTGCCTCGACGCCTCTTCCCTCTTTCCTCTCTCCATCAATTCCGGCCGCCGCCGCTCGTATCTCGAGTGGTAGCGCTAATCCCCTCTTATTTTCACTCTTCTCTCTATTTCTAGAAACGGGACACAACATACACTAAACGCATCTCCGCCAATGACCGTGCCGACTCACCGCCCTAAATTTCCGGAGACCGCAGCGAAGCCACGCTGTGACCTTTCCTGACTCAACACAACAAGCAAAATCAAAGCTTTAGTCCAAGTTTCCCCCAGATCTATACACGAGCCCAACGAGGACCCCGACGAGTACCGAGGGCGAGCTCTTGCTGCCTCACCGGACCACGACAACAGAGCGACGTCTGCGGCCTCGCCGGACCTCAGAAAATGTGGCAGCAGTGGCGAATCATTTGATAGAAGAAGAAATTTAGGGCTTTATGTTGTGGGCTGCTCGAGAAATTCAGAGAGGATAAGAAAATTTGAAGAGGAAAGAGGGGCGGAGGGAGAGGGTATGGAACGGCGGCCAATCGCCGGTCCTCGCCGGTCCCTCGACAGTGGCTGCGGTTCTCTTACAGACGGAGAATGAGATCGCGAGAGAGAGAGAGAGAGAGAGAGGGCTCTGTTTAGGAGAAGATTTCCACCTGAGTTTGCAACAAGGGAAGAAATGGATCGGAGGTGAGAGGCGGCACCGGAGTTTAGGGCCGCGGAGGCGGATCTGTCGCCGAATTTTGAGAAGCAACGGCCGTGAGATTTGAGAGGAAGAGAGAGGGGCGGCTGCTTCAGTTGAGAACGAGAGATTGAGAGGCTGTCGTGTCACCGCGGATGTGGAGGGTTTTTTATTTTTATGACACGCATATTGCCACATCATTAAAGATGCCACGCGTATTGCCACATCATTACATAATAGTCCACGTCGTTTCCGGTCAACTTTAATTATAGCCGGAGTTCTCGTCGTGTGCAAATTGCAATTAAATTAATAGTTCGTGTATTATGGAGCTAATTTTAAAGGTCATGTGCAAAATGCAAATTTGATGAAACTTCGTGTATTTTTCGGCCATTAACCCTTAAAAATAACTCAATATGCAATTAAACACCCCACTCATCTCTCCTAAGCCTAAATACATTTATGAACGTTTTGATCCAAATTATTCTCTTTGTTCTTCACCCAAATTCGAACCCTAGCCAACTCATTAATCTTCATTTGTAATGGTCGATTTGCCCTCCACTTGTGATTTAAGCGAGAGCTCGTTGCTCAAATTCATTAACAATTACACCATCGAAATAACGACTCACACAAAATCTTTGCCATTGTGATCATGGGAGACGAATTCGTTTCTCTATGGCAATATGATGGTTCTTGAATCTGCACCCTTTAGCTTTAATGATGTTGTTACTGATGGATAGGGGTGTAAATGCGGGTCGGGTATTCTACCCGCAAATTGCGGGTACCTGACCCGCAAAATCACCCAAAATGCATACCTCACCCGTCCCGCATACCCAAATTCGGGTCGGGTATCCTATCCGCTGTGGGTGTTTGGGTGCCAGTATTTTTCGCAATTTTTTAAAGGCTTATAATTTTGAGGGTATTTTGTCCCGCAATTTGCAGGTACCCGCATTACGCGCGGGTATTTTGTCCAGAATACTTAAAAATGTAAAGCTTTGATGAATTTTTTAATCCAAAATTCTGATAGAAAACATAAGTGACAAAAATCAATATATTGGTATTTTATTAAATCTAATAAATTGGGTGCTCTCAATTCTCAAATTTGCCATAATTTCACAAATTATAAGCATAGCTAATAATTTCACTGAATTAGAAATACAAAATTGAAATAGAATGAATAATTATAAAAATTAATTAATTAATTGAAATTAAATTTGAGTATGCGGGTACCCGCATTACCCGACGCGGGTACCGATACCCACAATTTTCTGTAACTCCATACCCACACCCGACCCTCTTTGGGAATTAGGAGTGTATCGGGTACGGTATTGAGTCGGATGAGGGTATACCCGATACTATCTACCCGAATTTGCACCCCTACTAAAGGACGTCTCGATTCAACTGAATGTGCGGGGTTGTCTGAATAAAAAAAGAAATGATTCTTACAAATGCTAGACATTTAGTGATCTAGCATGTTGATTCACCTCTAATCAAGTAACCATGTTCTCATGTCTTCATGTATGGGCTATAATCCACTCTTCAAAATAAAATTTTTGAGATGAGACGCTTATTCTATTCATAACACACTCCACCAATTTTCTAAAATCTATGTTATTATATGAATGTGTCAAGAAATGATGAACATAGTATATATTTGTGATGACATAGTATATGGAAGCTTTAACAATGGTTGCTCGCCATGCATATAAGTTGGTCCAAATTCCACTCTCTTCTCTCTCTCTCTCTCTAATGGTGGAAACTCACAAAAGTCAATTTAGAAATCCAACATAAAAAATTTGGAGGGCATAGTTTAACATGATTTTTATTTTTTGCTATAATATATGTCGTGATTTATGATACGATTCGTTTGTTACGTGGTATGAAATACTGTGTGATATTTATTAGATATCATCATATCAATAATCAATATCATGTTTGAGAAGATATATAAAAATAGTTGTTACGTAACTGAGATGTCTATTAGATATTAATATCATGTTTGAGAAGATATGTAAAAAAGTTGTTACGCTAGGTGTGATACAGAATCAAAAAAATGTGGATAATAAATAGGGTTAATTACGCCAAAAACCATGAACTTTGGGCCCATTTCCAAATTTTCCATGAACTTTGTTTTTTATCAAATTTTCCCTGAACTTAAGGGCGTGATCAATTTTTCCATGATTTTGACCTCCGGTAATACTCCGGTCTGAGCTGGCTCCTACGTGGCAATACCGAGCTGACAAGGCGCCTACATGGCTCGGCTCTCTCTCTCTCTCTTCCCCAAACACACTCATCTCTCTCTCTCTCTCGGCTCCTACGTGGATCGTTCTTCTTCTTCCCCAAACACACTCATCTCTCTCTCTCGGTCCCTCTGTCCGCGGCCGCCGCTGCCGGCGAGCGGCGCGG
The DNA here is from genome assembly GCF_028751815.1 of Salvia miltiorrhiza. NCBI lineage: Eukaryota > Viridiplantae > Streptophyta > Magnoliopsida > Lamiales > Lamiaceae > Salvia > Salvia miltiorrhiza. The sequence continues at coordinate 14,580,418 of NC_080394.1, read as the reverse complement.
CTGCTCCATCTCTCTCCTTCCCTGAACTCTTCTCTCTCACCCTCTCGCCTCTATCCCTCTCGCTCACTCTGCCGGAAACAGGACAGCAGACACCACTAACGCGGTGCACCGCCGCCTGTTCCTCCTCTCCGGCCACACGGCCGCCGTCTCCTACTCCCTCCTCTTCTCTCATTCCCTCTGTCACACTCTCACACGCGCACGGACATGGCGTAAGCCGCGCCGCCGCCCGAAATCGGTAAACCCTAACTCCTCCTCTATTTCCCCCTTTTTTTCTTTTTCTCATCGCCGCCGCTCCATTCTCTCTCCACCACGCACCACCTTCCCCCACCTTCGCAAAACCAGATCCGCCGCCTCCCAGATGCAGCAGTGGGGTTTGGGCTCGACTGCTGCTGCTCGATTTCCGGCGAATTCCACCACCCCCTCTGCTCTGGCCGAGAGCAGCTCTGGCTCTGCTCTGCCTCCGGCACCCGCACCAGATCCGGCGCCCCTGCCGCCGCCGCGCCAGTCACCTCCACCCTCGCAGATCCGCCGCCCCAAATCCCGATCTGAAAATTGGAAATTCAAACAGGACGACGTCGTTTCACGAGTATAGGACGACGTCGTTTCTTCCAATCGTCGTCGGTGCCAAGTCAGCTTTCAGGTGACTTAAATGGTGCCAAGTCAGCAGTCAAATTGGGGATTTTTGAAAATCATGGAAAAATTGATCACGCCCTTAAGTTCAGGGAAAATTTGATAAAAATCAAAGTTCATGGTAAATTTGGAAATTGGGGTATAGTTCATGGTTTTTGGCGTAATTAACCCTAATAAATAATGAATCATTTAATATGTGTGATACATAATAAAACATACTCCCTCCGTCCCATTAATAAAGACATAGGTCTTTTGGGCACGGAGATTAAGACGAGGTAGTTTAAGGAATAAAGTGTTGTGGTGTGTATTTAATTAGGGACTTAACTCTCAACTCTCATTTCTCGGAACCGCCACTGCCCACCACCACCACCACCACCACCACTGACCACCACCACCGCCGCCGCCGACCACCCCCACCACCACCGATTCCCTATGCTATGCTGCCGAAAATGGAGCCCAGAAAAACAAACTAGAAATCGCAAATTTTCCAAAAAAATTAGCACAAAAAACTGATTCAAAATTAGCATCAAATTGCAAACGACCACCACCTCCGACAACCACCACCGCCGCCGCCTACGACAACCACCACCACCTCAGAAATTCAACCCCCAAATCAAACCCAAAATCAACACCAAAATCGAATCGCGGCAAACCCTAGCCCCTAACCCAAAAATCGAATCGCGGCAGACACAGAGTCTAGGGAGAGAGAGATGAGCGAAAGAGATGAGGGAGAACCGAGAGGAGTCGGACAGAGAGAGATGCGAGGGGAAGAAGGAAGGCGGTCGCGGCGCGGCCCCAGAGCCGACGTCGGCTGGAGAAGGAGAAGCAGGCGGCGACGGAGAAGGAGAAGAGAGGGGGAGGGGCGCCGCGCTGCAAACCCTAGTCCACCGCCGGAAAGTTAAATCTCCGCCGACCACCACTCTTCGCCGCCGACGCTGTCTTCCTTCCTCGGCGGAATTGCCGCCGGCTTGCTCCTCTCCACCTCATACCCCCAGCACACCAACACACCACACTCGAGAGAGGGTCGCCGGAGACGAGAGAGGGGCGGCGGAGGAAATATGAGAGGGCGGTGCAACCGAGAGGAGTGGGAAAGAGGGAAGAGGGAAGAGGGAAGAGATGGTTTGAGAAGACCGAGGCGGAAATGAGAAGAGGGAAGAGATGGTTTAAGCTATGTTACTTACCAATTAAATTGCCTAATTATTTCCTTTTTTGGAAGTGTGTCTTTATTATTGGGACACCCCAATAAGGAAAGTGTGTCTTCAATAATGGGACGGAGGGAGTATATGATAGTAAATACTGGGTTATTAATTTATAAAGTGCTTTAATTTTTTTGATTTACTTATCATTAATAAAAATTGGACAAATAATAATAAGTAACTTACACAATTTTGGTATTTAGTATTCATGTAATATATAATTTGTTTATTAAGAAACATCCGACTCCTTTATATATAAAGTAAGGTTACTGGTTCAATCACCACCATCCCTCATCCCTACTAAAAATAATGTTACATACAATTTGGGACTATTTGATAGTATAAAATAATTACACATTATTAGTTACTAGATAAAACTTATTACTAATATAATGGCCATTGACCGACTCTTTTCGAAAAAAATGAATCAAATTATGTTATTGGAATTTTCTCAACAACTTAATTTAGTTTTGTATATGGCTATATTTCCCTACCTAACTTTACATTATAACAAGATACTCAGGCGATATTAACAGGGTCAAATTAGTTCTAAGAAAAAACACAATATATACACATGTTTATAATTTTAACAAGATTTTTACAACGTTTCAATTACAACACTTTATTTTAATGGTAAATATCACTTTAAACCCCAAACTATTTTCGCACTATCAATTATATCCTGAACTATTGAAAATAATTTTTTAAATCTTGAACTATCAATTTTGTATCAATTGTACCCTTTATTTATTTTTCATCCTTTGAATTTTTAATGAGTAATGCATATAATCACGTCATTTTATATAATATAGGTCAAAAAAATAATAATTCTAAATACATTGCGGTATCCTGTGAGCCACGTCAATTTTTGAAGCTAAAAAAATGAACGAATGGTATAATTGATACTAAATTAATGGTGCAAGGTTTAAAAAATTATTTTCGATAGTTCAGGATATAATTGATAGTGCGAAAATAGTTTGGGGTTTAAAATGATATTTACCCTTATTTTAATTCAAATATTGTTAATTTTTCAAAAATCAATCCATATCTATATCAAAGTTTTTGTAATCATAAACAAATACCAATAGCTACTCGTAATAATTCGAGTTTTTTTTTTTTTTTTTAATAATTAAAATCTAATATGCTCTTTTGATTTTGAAACAGTATCCAACCCAAATTTTAGGCTCAATCCAAATTATATTCGCTTGTGATTTTTAAAATTCGACGGAATCACGGGCCCTTTTGATCCGGATCAGGATCCGACCCATATGAATCTGAACCGTTTTACGCTTGCAGACATCTGAAACTTTTGATAATTGGAAAAGAGGGTGAAAATTTTGGAGATGGAATTTTTGTTGTATGATTGATTATCATACCCTTACACTTTACTTTGCTGTTACCGTTCTCTCTTCACATTAAGCTCCCTGGAGTTTCCGAAAATTTCTTGTAAGAGAAAGGTGAATCAAAGCTCCGATTTTTATTTTTTTTCCTTAATTGATTCTTGAACTGAAATTCAAATTTTGAAAGGCGACTTATTTTATATTGATTTTATCATTTCCCCTTCTTATCTATTCTTGAAGAACCCTGAAGATAATGAATGGTTCGTGCTTTCCAAATTTTAATGTTTTTTAGTTAAATTTTATGGTTTTCCTTTTGCTTTGGTGTTTTTTCATTTATTTTGTTCTTCTTCTTGTTAGCTATGCTTTATTGTGTTTATAAAATAAACTTGGTTTTGATATCCAAAACTTTGATTAAGGTTGTTTGTTATTATGTTTCGCCCTTTTAATAAACTCTTTAAGGATCTTACAATTTTTAGATTCTTGAGTCGTTCATAGCGTGAACTTGGTTATTGGATATTGAATTACATGATTGTTATATTTGGCCTGTTATAATGTTAGTGATTTGTGAGATTTACTATCTCGTGTCTGTTAGGTGATGCTTGAATATCCGTCTTTATGATATCAACTTTTCCGAGTGTGGTGGAGTATTGTTTTGGATATATACCGATTTTCTATAACTGGTGCCTTGCACATTATTTGAATCTGCATGTTTTTCTGTCGTACAGACAATGGATCATATGGACATCGATCAGATAGTTGAGGTTCCAGACACTCCCGATAGATTAGCTAAACATGGAATCAATGGGAGGAATGGCGTTATAACTGAAAATCAACGTTCATCAATGCCCCGTCTTGGGCAGAAGATTTTTCTTGAAGAGGGTTCTAGAGATCAGCCAATGATCATTGACAGTGGAAGCCGAGGGCTGTCCCTGCATCCTTCAAAACGTCCTAGCAATTTCAAGAATTCTCAGTGTCCCAATACATCTGCGTCCTTTTCCTTGGTGAGTTCACCATCATCAAGAAATGGCAACCTATACCGAAAAGTGGTGACAGAGAGAAAACCCAGTTACCTCACCCATGATTCCATGCATAAAAGCTTGGAGTCCGTGAGACCATCATATCCTTCAAAATCTTCCTCATCTTCTCAAGATGATGGTATCTCAGATCCCATAGAATGGAGTTTTCTAGCTGCTCGTAAGAATGCTTCTTCAAGCACTGTACCTGGAAACAATGAAACTTCAGATTTACCTACTGGAACTTCTTCACATGACCTGGCAAATTTGGTGAACACATCCTGCAATGGCAATGAGGAGAAAAAGAAACCGAGCAGAGGTGGTTTGAGTTTTGGACCTGGTGAAAGAGTGGGGTTTGGTGGTATTAATAAGAAAAAACCTGAGAATGGGGTTGTTTCTTCTAATCCCATTGCCCCGCCTAGAGTAAATAAACAAAAGAGATTGGTAAGAAATGGATGTATATCTCCCATTAACATAGCTAAGGCTGAACAGTTAGTTGGGAATGATGTTAACAGCTATGTAGCTGTTGGACATAATACTGGTTTTGTAGCTAACGAACATAGTACTGGCTCTAGGGCATCTGATCCTCCACCTGTTCTAATTGATATAAGAGATTTGGTTACTGAAGAAGATGATTCTCACTCACGAAAGGGCAAAGGGATGACAAGTCATCCCTGTTCGTCAAGGAGACTTGATTGGGGAACCAAGAATTTGCACGGCAGGTACTCTACTCAACTATGGAGTTAATGGAGCATTAACTTCGTTGTGAACTTTATATAATGCTTGTAATGAGTTTAGTACTCTCTTTCAATATAGATCATTATAGAAATTCCTTGTTCATGGAAAACTTTAACTAAATAACTGAGTTGAGTTTATAAACTTGCAGGAGCTCTGTGAATCCCGGTGAGAAAGCTGTAGAATCAGTTGATTACAATGGTGATGCAGGTAAAAACATTGGAGAATCAGCTGGATGGAGGAGTACACGTAATAGGTCTAGAGGAGTGATTAATATATCATCACCTGACAAAGAAAAAAATTTGATTACGGAGAGGGTGACTCCAAGATTGTCGATTCAGCAGCATGAGACTAGGTCGGATAGAAGAGGGAAAGGAATAAGTGTTGCTAATTGTGACAATTGTCCTAACAACGCAAGTTTTATCTCTTCCGAGCAATTTCGTGCTCAACCTGTAAAGGAATCAGTATCCCATCCTAGAGCTCGACTGGGACAAGTAAATGGGCCTCGTTCTGCTGCTGGCACGCTTATTAAAAGGCAGAAGCAGGGGTCTAGCTTCAATAGTTATGGTGAATGTTCTACATCAGTTTCAGACGATCTAGAAGTCATTTTGCTTAGTTCACCTGCAGAAGCAGCCAATTTGAGACCTTCTTCTAGTAATGCAAACATGCCTCAAATTATTGAGGTTGATGAATCTTCTCCTCAACTGCCACATGATACCCGAGATGACCATGCTAGGGCAAGACAGCTTGAAGCAGATGAACTTATGGCTCTTGAACTTCAAGAACAATTTTATAATGAAATGCCTGCATTCGGAGTTCAAGAGGTTTGTCCCCATTTATATTCATTAATGTTTCAATTGTTTTATAATCTTTGATCAGATACTATGAATCGTGCTTCTTCTCATGCATTTTCCAACTCGATGGCAGACTGATGAGCATGTAGCAATTGCATTGCAGCACCAGGATGGTCCGAGTCATGGTCGTGCTCGGGGAAGGCCGCAAGTGTTAGATGCAGTGAGTTTCCTTGTTCTTATGTCATGTGACATTGCAGGAATTACAGCAGTTTTTAAAAGTCTCCTTTGTGTTATGTGCTATGTGATTTTCTATTGGTTTTGCTTCATTTGGATGAATCAGATACCTTTAGAGGTAGAAGCAAGGGACACATTTTGTCATCTTCAATTACATAGAAAAATGCTTCTTTGAGTGCACCGAGTATGATCCAAGGTTGTCAAAACCATAAGGCATGCTCATGGCACAAAGGCCCCATTTATCTCTGATACGCGAAGCAAAAAGGAGTGCTCGCCTGATTGAAGCAGGCACATTCTAAAGCATTTGCTCTTTCATATGCTTACAATTTTGACATACATACATAACCTTTTTCAAGAACTAGAGTTGAAGAAACACAATTATGACTGCATATTTTTTAATAATAGGACCTTGTGGTTACTGGGTTGACCATTTCAATCTGGTCCAACCGGTATCATCATGCAATGGCATTAATTCATTTGAACATTAAAATAACACTCAATAGCAGAAAAAGAAAAAGAATTCAACCTGATTGAACATGGTTTGATCTGGTTCATTTTTCAAAGGAATGTCCCAATGCCTTCTTTCATCATTTTCGATTCTTTTTTTACCAGGTGTCTTACATAGACTTGTACTCGACTACATTCTTCACCATGTCCACAAAATTGTGAACCATTATGTAAGCATAGAGAATAGTTTGATTTGTCTTTTGAATTGCGTTACTAAATATTTTGCATGCTTTTGCGCAGAGATCAATGTCCAATTTGCGTAGACAATCCAATGCTCGATCTTCTTCAAATGCTCCTCGAAGAGGATCTCTGGCTCGATCTTTACCACTGAGAAGTCGTTTTCCCGGACAACCCCGAACCTTATCATCTTCTCGATGGAGAGCCTCTATGTTTCCCCCAGACATGGATATTGACATGGTATTGGCTTCATCAAATATGGTTTCTCTTATATTTTGTTTTGCCATGTTGATTGCTTGCTAACTTTTTATTATTTTGTTTGCTAATACTCCCTCCGTCCCCAAAAAAATTGCCACATTGTGGATGGCACGGGTTTTAATAAAATGTGAGTAGAGTACTTAGTGGAGTAAGGGTCCCACTTAAAACGTAAGTGGAGCTGGGTGGACCCTACTACTATAAGTGGAAGTGGCAAATTTTTTGTGGACGGACCAATTTAGAAAAAAATTCGTGGATCGAGGGAGTATGTATTAACGTTCTAATCAAGTGTCTCTCTTGCTGCCTTCTGTCAACATAGTGAAAAATGGATGCTGTGGAGATTTTGTGTATATGATGTAATGAATGATGTTTGTTGATGTTTCTTTTTGCTCCTCTCTGTTAGATAGGATTGAGGGATTAATTAAGTACCTCATTCTGTTGATCGACACTTAGTTATGCTGTGAATTGTTGGTGGTTTCTTAAGTTATATTTTGTCGCTGAGAATTGTTAGTGGTTTCTTAAGTTATATTTTGTCCTCTTTTTGCAGAGAATGCAAATACTGGGAGCGCTAGAAGAGTTCAGTGACATGGGAATGAATGCCGGCATCCTTCACTCCAACCGTGATTTCAATGAGTAAGACTTAGTTTGAACATTCGGCTTAGTCCAGGGTCTACATGCAATCTTATTTGTGCTAGCTTTGGGAAGCTAAACTTTATTTCGTGAAGTAATAACGCTTGAACTTCTAGAATAGCACCATTTTTTCTTTTCATTACTAGGCTATATGTTGTCGGAGTCTACTATGAATAGAAGTTCCAGAGGCGATGGTGTAATACCGTGGCTTGAAAGCAGTGCATGATGATCTTTTTCAATTTTCAAACATTGGTCCTCAAATTTTGCTGATTTTACTCAAAATCCCTCGCAAATTTAAAGATGTAATAATTAGTGCAAAGAGGAAAAAATTTCTGTTATGATGTGAATCTGATGAGTATGTATAAAAATAAAATAGAATAGCCGGGGAGGATAGAGAGCAAGGAAAACAATATTGTTGTTTGGATTTGGGGTTTGCCAAAAGCTTGTTTATTTTAAAGTTAATGAAGTTTGTGTGTTCTGGGACAAGTTTCTTAGAATTCACATGCAAAACTATTTTGAGGCAATTAACCATAGATTATACTATGTTTGAAATGTCTTCCCTTGATTTTTCAGGAGCGATTATGAAATGTTGTTGGCTCTCGATGACAATGTCAATCATGGTGGTGCATCTGATCGTCAGATTAATGGCCTTCCACAATCAACGGTTCAGGTAACCTTCCTAGAATTGGTCCTCAATGTGTAAATCATGTGTTAAATATCCAATTTTCAATGAACATCATCGAATAATCTTGCTTACCCTTTTGATCCATTCATGCAGACTGATCATGAAGAAGCCTGTGCAATTTGTCTTGAGACTCCAACTACTGGAGAGACAATCCGCCACCTCCCTTGTTTGCACAAATTTCACAAAGATGTAAGAACCTTCAAATTTTACATACCATCCATTGCTTCTCCCTATCCGATTTGTGCATACTTCGGTTGTTTAATTTTAGTTGTATAGTGAAGTTAGAATATGCACCTTATAACCTTAATTGTGCCTAACTTGTGACTTTCCCGGATTTCAGTGTATTGATCCATGGCTGAGGAGGAGATCATCTTGTCCAACTTGCAAGTCGTCCATAACATGACATGCTCGTGTAGTTCATCGTCTTTTTGCAAGTGGAACCAGGCTTTGTTGTCTGAGTTGATATTCATCTTTTTTAAGTGTGTAGCATTTAAATGCTGGAGGTGTTGTGGAACCACAATCTTTGATGTTGATCTTTTTTTTTAAATGCTAAATTTGCGTATACAGAAGAGCATGATTATACTTACGCTCTTGGTTATTCATGACAAGCCTTAATGAAAATGCTGGTTTCTTTGAACATGTACGTGATCGTGCAGATGATGCTTGTGTACAAACGTGTTGAGTTACGACGGCATCAAGTAATGTTACGCTACACATAGATGGTGTTAGACTTTAATATCGTTTAATGTTAGTTATTGTCTTTGCTTAATTGTCTTGTTTAATTTGATTAATGAGGTTAGATTACTTAAACTTGTCCAACCTAAACCCAACTCAGAAAAAATATACTAAGAGGTAAGAAATTGCTCCACTTGAAGAGGTATTTATCAAGTCTAATATGATATCATAGACTATCTACCCGTTGCAACTTCACCAACTAATGAGAATTGCATTAAGAAAAATGCTGAAGACGGGTGCCTAAGGTAACATTTCTGATTATTTGTCCCTCATTAATATTTTTGGCCCACGAAGGGGCCACAAAGACAACCTATTCGATATTGTATACACACATTAACCGTAAATAAAGATAATAGTATAACAACACAATAAAATTAATGGAAAAATTACACTGACAATATGTTCACTGTTAATATGAATCATATGATTATAGTACACAGTACTTATTAACAACCAGATCAGTATCGCTTTCCAAACATACAGTAACAGACTTGGACGGGTAAATGTGAGCATTCATGTTTAGAAATAAATTCCGTCACTAAACATATATCGAAATAATTGTACTCCCCTTGTCTACACTCACTGACATGAGTTGCAGATAATTAAATTTGGAGGAAATACAAGGCAAATAATCAAAGACGAATTCTAAATACTTTACTTAAAAGTTCTTGTTGAACATAGATAGACGTGTGGATCCGACATCCACAAGGATCACTCTGAATTCTATCGCACGGGATATTTGAAAGAGATGCAACGTTGTTGGAATTTATTTTGTAAAGCTCACTGCAAGTCTAGAGTGTATCCTTTGACAGAAAATTCTGGTTTTTCACAGTTCGAGTGTTGCAAAGCTCATCGCACGAGTCACCTCTTTCGAAAACAGCTGCAGCACCCATTCCAGTGCCTGCCACAAAGATTCAAGATTTTTGAATCTGTAGGTAGAGAGAGAGAGAGGGAGGGAGAGAGAGCGGGAGAGAGAGAGAGACCTATACACATTGACACCACCCCAAAGCGACAATCTTTTCCACGACGCTTCATTTCATGCAGCAAGGTAGCAACACAACGAGCTCCTGCAAAGGTTGAGCAATAAAATATTGAGATGGATTTTGTTGTCAACATGTTAAAACACTATTGACACATCTAAGCATATTAATTTTCTCACACTGTTAAGCTTTTTGTACTTCTTCAACTTATACAATGACCCTGTGCTTTAACTTGTGCCAAAAATATGCAAGATCTAAACAATTTTTTTTAAAACCTGTAAGGTCTAAACAATAGTTAATACTATGAAGACAACATTGCATTTAGATGGAGGGATTTGGATTTACTGAAGGAATTTGAAGCTAAGATAACAAGTCATTCTAATGTAGGTGGATTCGAAACAAGTAGGTGCAAAAGAAGTTCAAATCTCTTACGACCTGAAATTGCTAAACAAGCTGAGTGGGTCCGTTTTTATGAAATTGAAAGACAAAGTACCTGTTGCTCCCAAAGGATGTCCAATTGCCATAGCACCTCCATTCACATTGATTTTCTCAGGGTCAAGTTCAAGCTTCTTTTGGCAGTACAGAAATTGTGAAGCAAATGCCTGAACAACATCCACAATGAGAATTTGCTTACAGCATTTTAAAATGACATTCACTTCCAACTCATCTAGGGAAAACCACCTCATTTATCTCGAAAAGATCAATATCCCCAAGTTCAAGACCAGCAGATTTGACAGCTGCAGGAATTGCAACTGCTGGACCAATACCCATGATTGCAGGATCTACACCAACAGCAGCAAAGGTTCTGCAGGAGCAGGAACAAAGAGATTACGATAACACAAGCTTTCTCTCTTCAAATTAATAGTGGCCGTGTATCTATGTGGCCCTAATTCACAGAATAAATCATGTGCCCGAGGAATATTAAAGTTAGTTGAGGAATCTTCCAGAGAATGTGTTTATAAGCACTCTTATCCAAGAAAGTTTACCGGACAAGGAAAAGCTCATCAAAATGATCACCCATGTAGTAATGAAATATGCAAGAAATGAGATACCGTGGAAGTGCATAAGTAAGCATGTAGAGAACGGTGGTGAATGAAGATACCAATCAGATGACTGCCACTATTCCTCCATGTATTTCTACAAACCATGGGTCTTACAGAAAGGCAGAGAGAATTAGGACATGAGTCACATGATTATAAGCAATGCACTGAATCAATGTATTTAGGAGAAATATTATTATTATTATTTTTTTTGAATCTATATTTAGGAGAAATATTAGGGTCTGATTGAAGTTCGGATCCATGCAACTTGAAAATTTTGCCAAAACATGCTTTTTTCAAGTGTATGATAATATACCAAATTTTCACTAACCTGAATACACCAAGAATAGGAAGTCCTTTCTGCATAGCAAGACTTCTCTTCATGAGCAGCACAGCTCCAGCACCGTCACTCACTTGACTGGAATTCCCTGAAAAACAGTGTACAATGGTTAGCTTAGCAGAATATATGCTCCAAATAGAAGTGTGATGCAGCACCCTATTTACCAGCAGTGGTTGAGCCATCTTTCTTGAAAACAGGTTTCAGCTTGCCCAAATCTCCCAGTGTTGTGCTTGGTCGGATACCATCATCAACGGATATTGTAACCGGTTTCTCATCCCCAGATTTTGGATCCACAATCTTTCTCAAGCAAGCATCAGAACACGAAGAAAATCATATCAAACACAAGAATCAAACTGATACTGAAGGAAAAAGATATAACACTAAATTTCACAACAGAAGTAGCTATACCTTTGTTTTCACTGGTATTATCTCATCTTTAAATTTGCCAGATGCAGTGGCTGCAGCAGCCTTTCTATGTGACTCAACCTGAAAACAGAATTTGTCAGACATCAATGACAATCAGAACTTGAAACTAACTAACACTGAAAATGCATGTGAGACTCACAGCAGCCTTATCTTGCTCCTGCCTTGTCACACCAAAACGATGTGCAACATTCTCTGAGGTAATACCCATTGGAAGAAGGCAATTTTGTGCTTCTGCCATTGTTTTTACCTGGAATTTGAACACCGGTATTAAATACTGACCCTGCTGAAATATTTTCCCGGAAAACTTAATACAGAATTATAGAACAGAGGTCTACTCTTGGATTGACTGATCCTTCCCAAGCCATAGGATTTGTGGTCATCGACTCCAACCCAGCACCAATCCCTATTCCAAAATAACCAAAAGCCACATAAATAATAACAACATGGTATTATTGCCTCTCTCTCATTTTCAGGTTGTGCCAACAGACCGAGATGTCGTACCAATATCATAAAATCCAGCTTTAATAGCTGCAGCTACATCAGCTACAGCTTGAAGGCCAGACGAACATTGCCTGTTCACAGTTCTAACAGGTACAGTTTCTGCATCCAAAAAGCCAAAAAAGATCAACAACAATTTTATTAAAAGAAAAGAAACGTCAAAAAAGACGGCATATGATGTGTACCAGGGAAACCGGCATAAAATGCAGCCATCCTACATTCACTTGCTCTTTGGGACCCCGGAGCCAACACGGAGCCCACAACAATGTCCCCAACTTCAGCTGGGCTTATATTTGTTTTTTCTATCAACGCCTGTAACATATTAACAAAAAGGAAAAGCACATTAAGACTACAGAAACTAAGCTCCATTAGAACAATAGAAATGGATATACGTGGCATAATCTCACGAACCCTCAGAACTGGAGCTAGCAGATCATCAGGAAAGGTATCTTTGAAGCCACCTCTCTTTGACTTGCACTGTGGAGTGCGATAGGCACTTCACAAATAAAAAAACAGAACATCTTAGGAAATACGTCTCCAGTGAAAACCAATGAATTCACTTACATAAGCAGGAACTCAAGCTTAAGGTATATCTAGGACACCAGAGAATACTTACGCCACTATAACCACATCATCACCAAAGACAGAAGAGCGATGGTATGCTGCACTATCCCCGGCAGAACATATAGATGCCTGTTGAAAGAGCATAAAATAAGTTCACCGAGAACAAAGATACAGGAAATAATGCAGGCAACTTCTATTGTTCTTAAAACACTTATGTGCACTAGCATGCATAACCTGAACAATTTTACTGTCTTTTCAGATAAATATGCCATAATATTTTGAAAGTATCAGTTCTACACCATGATTGAAAAAATAAAACATAAAATACACACACACTGTCAAGAAAAAAAAACTGAGCGACATCCGACCCATGATTTTGCAGAGTGTCACCACAATTGGAAAAGAAAACAATTTGAACTTTTAAAAAAAAAATATTACGAAAACAGAGGAGGTAATAATGAACTTGAACTAACTTCATAACCCTAATTCTTTCAATAGACAACTTGAAACCACATAAAGAACAAACCAACTCAAAGTCCCAGTACAACATAATATACTGCTATATCTCTAAATTGTTGGCAAAATGCATTAAAGCTAACAGCGTCCTGTTCAACAATTTAATTTTGTACATAAGAACCAGTCCTATTGAAATAATTATATATGAACATGTCCAGTTTTATGTTGAAAGCATTATGTGCGAGAGACACATATTGTATATAAGGGGAGATACTGTAAGCAAGTCAAACATAAGCACTTCCACATATATTCTTCAACTGAAGCCATAATTGCCTTTACATCCATAAAAGTAAGCTCATGCAATCGTTTAATCAAATCACATCAGAAACGAAACCTCTTCATAACTTCATTTCCGATTCTCCACCTCAGCTCCTTAATTAAAAAAATAAGCATATAAAATAAATTTCAATCACACTGACTGAAATATTCTTCACAGATCATAACTATGTTCCGCAAATTCTTAATTCCATCTGATATAACCAAAATTCAGCTAGAGAAATCAATCATCAACGGAAAACATCAGATGAAAAAAATAAAAAAGTAATACAGTTTCGCATCCAGAAGAGAACAGAAAGCTCACGGAAAGTGAAGATTCAATATCTTCGAGGGATGATGAAGTGAAGGACGGACGGAGGTGCTGCAGCAAAACTCTCTGCCTCTCAGCTGCTTTCTCCATCGTTTCTCTCTCTAAAAAGTTATTAACAAACTGTATCGGGTTTTGATCGGAAGAAGCTTGCCTGAAATATGTATATATATCTTCGGTTTGGTATTGGGAAATGTGACAAAAATGTGAGATTATCTGATACATGGCAAAATATACATACGATTATTGTATCTATATGTCTCAATCTTATACCGTATGAATTCATCCTACGTTTCTTCGGCTAGTGTATTACTACTATTTTTTGATTAATTAATTAATAAATAAATAAATTTAAATATGCATATAGGCTATAGTTTCATAAAAATAAACGATTTCGTGCAACCCAATTTGAATAGATCTCGGTTGATTTCTCGTTATTGCTCAAAGGTGAGCACTGAGCAGTCTTGTCAAGCACATTCTTCAGTTAACGTATGTATATATATTAAATAAGTAAATTTAAAAATTATACTATGATAAACTCATATTCCAAAACTTGACGTTAGATATTAACCACTCTGCCAGCTCACACACACTTCACTTAATGTATTTGGTGTCAAATGAGGTCGATTGATGCTATTTCCTTTTCTACGTAAAAGTATATTTTCAATTTGTGTGGAAATCAAATAAGACTATTTTGATGGGGCCGATTAGTTTGTGTAATGTGATTTATAAATTGATTTCAAAGGTCATTACAAACCGACTCAAACTTATTCTCCCTGCTGTTATCCATGAGAGTCAATCTGCGTTTGTCCATGGTCATCATATTACTGATAATGCTCTTTTAGCCTTTGAGATTTTTTCACATGATGAAAATTAATAAAGCTAAGAAGCAAGGTGTTTTCGCATTCAAACTGTTGGGTCCCGGAGGGTTGCTGAACAGGTGTATGGGGGGAATATACCTGTAGGTTATTTTTCGAATACCCTTGAAGATAAATGAAATAGGCTGATACTGAAAGATTTTGACTGAGGTCAACAAATAAAAACAATTTCAGTTAAGTGACAGAGCTTTGACTGATATCCACAGAGGGCTTCAGTCAGATTTTGAAATAGAGGAGTGTTATGAATCTTACTGATTATCCGAAGATCTATCAGTTAGACTAATAACACTAGCAGCGGAAAACTTATCTTTTGAAATAGCCTTTGATTATCACGTTATTAGGTTATAGTTTCACTTTGCAATTAATCAATTTTAGTTATAAACAAGTTTGTGCACAAATAAAAAGGTAAAACTGAAAGCGATAAAAGACAAATGATTTTTACGTGGTTAGGAACAAGTTCCTACATCCACGGTCAGTTAAACACACTGACTATCACTCTGGGCTTATGCCTACGGGTGCACATCAAACCTTAGACTGAAAAAATAATTTCCAATACCAATACTCTGGGTTGGATTTCTCACTCACTCTTAGCACTCTAAGACACAACAATGCCTTTACCAGCGGGTGTCTAAGATCTCTTGGAGTCAGAACACTGGTCTGAACTCCTCTCTACTCAAACACTCTTTTCGCTCAGTTGAAAGGAGGTTCGAAGTACCAACTAGATTACAGAGAATAGACTCTCTGTAACTGGGAACTTAGGCTTTCGATATTACAAAGTATTTGCCTAAGAGACTAAGAGAATGTATGAAATCAGTAGACTGATTTTGGCTTTGGATATTCTCTTCTTCGATTCAAAACTTTGAAGGTAGTGAATGGCTGAGTTGCGAATTTGGCAGAGGTTCCAGCTTGTGCGTTTGAATCGGTGAAGATTGTAGTGTTCCTCGAGCTCTATTTATAGGAGAATTCTTGAATAGATCCGTTGGCGGAGATGGTCTTCAAGAATTCATCCGTTGTGAGAGTAATTTGAATTTGGCTGAGGCTTCAATCTTCGAGGTTCCTTAATTTGGTGAAGGACGACATCTCAGGTACATGAGGTAAGGTTCATTTGAAAAGTTGTCACCAGAAAAGAATATCTCTGCATTTAATGCGGCTGTACTTGAAGGTGCGTGACTTCCTTTATACTCAGGAGTTTTCAGTCCGAGGAAGAATGTCAACTGATACTTGACTTTAGTATCAGTCCGCTAAATCCACGTGGCCTGCATTATTACTTAAGCAATAACTAATTCTTCAGTATGCAACTCGATCAGTCAAACATCAGTATTTGACTCGGCCCTTTCACAGCAGTCTTCAGTCCTCAATTCTCCGGTCTTCAGTCTTCAGTCTTTAGAATATTAGATAAACTAGAAAATAAACTCCAAGTCCAACACTTGAGTTCGAAAAGTTCTAGTCCATTACAAGAGAAAACCTAAGGATTTTGGTATCATCAAAATTAGGGCTAGGATATTTTATCAAGTTCCCAACACAAACTAGACATGGCTAAAGCTTATGATATAGTTGAGTGGAGCTTCTTGGAGTCGATGTTATTGCATCTTGGTTTTCATGTCTCTGTTGTTGATTTGATTATGCGTTTTGTTTCTACTGTATCCTTTCGGGTTCTTGTTAATGGTTTTCCTGGAGATGTTTTCAAGCCTGGCAGAAGGCTTCACCAAGGCGACCCCTTGTCGCCGTTTCTTTTCTTATTTTGTGCAGAAGCTCTATCCGGCCTTCTTCGACAGGCCGAGACCCATCACTTGATTTATGGTGCTCGGCTTTGCCGCACTGCGCCTAGAATTAGTCATCTGCTCTTTGCGGCCGATTGAATTATTTTTGGGAGAGCTAAAGTGACTGAAGTTGAGGTGATTCGGGATATTTTGGAAAAATATGAGGGAGTCTCGGGTCAGAAGGTGAACTTGGACAAGTCTTCTATATGTTTCAGTGGAGGAATTGGGGAGGAGGTGAAGAATGAGTTGGCTGGTCATCTTGGAGTCTCTCGCCAAGATCAAATGGGCATGTATCTTGGTATTCCTAGCGCTGTTGGCAGATCGAAAACAGAGATTTTTTAAATGCTTGTTGATTGCACTAGGAAGAAATTTAAAGACTGGAAGTGACGGTTCTTATCAGGGGAGGGGAAAATGGTCCTTATTAAAGCAGTCCTCCAGTCTATTCCCCCTACATTATGAGCTGTTTTGCTATTCCTACGCAAATATGTCAGCGGTTGAATAATATTGCGGCCAGTTTCTTTTGAGGGCAAAAAAAGGGGGAACAGAGGATTCATTAGAGAAAGCTGGAAGACACTTTGTACAACAAAATATAAGGGTGGGCTTGGATTTCGGGATTTAAGTCGGTTTAATCAAGCTTTATTGGCTAAACAAGTTTGGCACATTGTGCAAAATGAGTCTTCTTTGCTAGCTCGATCTCTTAAAGCTAGATATTTCCCAAGGTCGGATATCTTACTTGCAAGTAAAGTCCATAATCCATCTTTTGCTTGGACTAGCTTACTTGTAGGAAGAGATCTTTTAACCACACAAATCGCTTGGAGATTAGGTGATGGTGCTCGGATTCGTGTGGGAAAGGATGTTTAGCTGCCGGATGGTAAATGAAATTATCAGACTGCTCAAGTTCTGGTAGAAAGAGAAGAGACACATGTGCTGGAACTGATTGATAAGGATACTTTACAATGGGATATGCTGAAAGTTACTGAATTATTACCGGCAATGGAGCGCCTGGAAGCTGATGGTCCAACTGCACATTGATTCTGTAACGCGAGATAAGGTTTTCTGGCCACATGATACAAGCAATAGTTACACGGTAAAGTCGGGTTACTTATTGGCGAACGCTATCACTAGACAAAACGAGGCCTCTTCCTCCTCTAATGACAATTCTCTTTGAAAGTGGATTTGGGGGTTGGATATTATTCCTAAAGTGAAGCTCTTTTTGTGGCGATGTCTTGTTAATGCTCTGCCAACTTTCGAAGGATTGCGTCACCGATTGATAGATGTTGATCCTATGTGTCGTAGGTGTGGTGTAGCTATAGAAACAGGAGAGCACGCTTTAAGGGATTGCAAGTGGGTTGCTTTTCTCTGGGAAGTGTCGCCTCTTAGGCTTAAGATGGTGACAACACATAATTTCTCCCATCTCTCCTTGTGGTTTGAAGAAATCAGGAAGAACACCCCTAGCAAGTGTTATACCAATTTTGCCACTGTCCTTTGGGCTATTTGGTACTCCAGGAATCAGCTACCCTTCAACGGAACCGAGATCTCTCATGTTGACTGTCTACGAATCGCCTATCGTGCAATTTGGTCTAAACCGGT
This sequence comes from Salvia miltiorrhiza, assembly GCF_028751815.1. Taxonomy (NCBI): domain Eukaryota; kingdom Viridiplantae; phylum Streptophyta; class Magnoliopsida; order Lamiales; family Lamiaceae; genus Salvia; species Salvia miltiorrhiza. Next base: position 14,562,312 of record NC_080394.1, on the reverse strand, counting down.
GAGCTCTCAGTCCCTCCAAATGGTGCCTACTGGAAGTGTGTGCTGCCAGCAGGGACAGGTTTTAATGTGATGTGATGCGGCGCTTAATGAGCAGAAGGGTTTGTGGTTTGGGGCTGTCATGAAGGATGTGGACGGTCGTTTGGTTGGCAACAGATATGGTTTCATTCCGGGAGTCTATACGGCGATTGAAGCGGAAGCTAAAGCAATTTGGAAGGGGCTATGTCTTTGCGAGGATCAATTTATCCAAGATGTTATCATGGTTATGGATTGTCAACCTCTGTACTGGAAGCTGAGGAAGAACGTTCATGATGATTCATATCTGGGCTAAACTGTGAATGAGATTCGATTGAAGGCAGCCGCTCTCCATCACCATGCATTTACTTGGACACCAAGAGAAGGGAACGACATTGCCGATAGATTAGCAAAGTTTGCTCTATGTAATCGTCTTCAACCCCAGTCTGATAAGGGTTAGCCTGTCTTGTTAAACTCTCTTTCTGGTTAATTATGAAAGTTTATCTTTTCCTAAAAAAAAAAACAATTTTTTTTTCAAGAATTCCATGGAGTGCGATTTCTCAATTTCATTAAATCAGTCTCTCCAAAATTCTCAACTAGACGCTTAATTAATTTGGTTTTTTTTTTTGGTCCCCAAAGGAACACCAAGCGGTGCGAATTCCTGTCTACGAACAGTGAAATCCAGGATTCAAACCCCACCCCTCCCCCTCTCCCCCTCTCCCAAAGTAAAAAAAAAAAAAAAATTAATTTGGTTTTAGAATCTCGTTTGCTACACAAACCATTCAATTGGTCATACTTCATATACGTATTTACGGTGGATATCATAATTAGTTTACATATAATGTAGATGCTACATAATTATGTGTAACTTCTTATGTAAATAATATTTGATAGCATTCATTGAACAATTTAAAACAAATAGTTATACTTCATAGCATTTCATTTGAGAAATTAAAAACAAAGCACCTCTAAAAGAAAGCGCATAAAACGCTTTTGGAGAAGCGTGGGGAATTGGCTTATTAATATTAGTAGTTCTTTTTTAATAGACTATTTATTAGTTAAAACTTAAAACTCTTGAGGTGTGTGCCAAACAAGTTGGTTAAATGGTGTGGGCGCCCATATATGGATTGTTTTTTTATGTACTAATTTACCTGCACCGGATACATTTATGAAATGGAACTAAATGTATCAAATTTTAATAATTAATCATTAAGAAATATTCCCACCATCCCAACATTACAAAATTGAATGGTATTTCTTTTAGAGTCGTTCCAACAAAATTAAATAGTATTTCTTTTAGACATCGAAATTCTTTTGTAAACAATTAAGAAAATATTGTAATTGAACAAAATTAAAAAATTGTAAACATAATGTTTGTAATAATTGCTGCAAATAACACGAATAGAGTAAGTTTTCAGCCTCAATCATTACCCTTAACTAATACATCCATTCGTGCATCGCACAACGAAAAATTGAAATTAAACGACATGTTTAAATAAATAAATATAAATATCAAATAAAATTAAAATATAAATAAATACAAAATATATCTGAAAAATAAAATAAAATAATCCATATTAATTACTCAATAAAATCATGAGATTGAAAATATATTTTCAGCTTTGGATATATGATAGTGATATTATGTTATTAAATAAATTTAAATTATTTGATAATAAAAATTGACATTGCACATTATTATTATAGAGTATTACACGTCATAATAAATAAATAAATATTTTTATATAAAAATATAAATAAAAAGTTGTAAAATTTTAATGAAGAGAAAATAAAATATTTTAAGGTTTAAATTTATTCATTTTAAATTTATTTTTGATGATTTTTATACCATATGCAAGATCTTGTCACAAATTTAAATTTAAGATATGTTTAAATATTTTTTGATGAATCAAATTTGCCGACGTTTAGAAAAAAGAGAGAGAGAAATAGTAAAAAAATGGTGAAAGAAGAGAGAGAAAATGGAGGGAAATTCCGCCTTTTATATATTATATAGATATAGATTTTAGGTTCTTAGACTTTAAACTATAAGAAACAAGAATTTTTAGTCTCATAGTCATATGTAAGTTCTTGGTCTCAATAATTTCCCCCTTAATTTCGAATTTCTCTACCGAAAACACCAAGTCTCCAAATATGCTAATTTCCGAGAGCCGTGATTCCGGCAACATCAACATGTATATGTTTGTTTCACCAAAAAATTTAAGAATTTCCATTTCCAGGAAAAACAAAAATAATATTTTAAAAATAAATGAAACTAGGAAAAGAACTAAAACTGCGCAAGAAAAAAAAAAGAACGATTAAATTTGACAAAGCCTTGGAAGTATAGGACTAAAAATGCATTGTTTTCTTCCATCCTTTGACCTAATCAAACCTGCCTATCTATTTCACAAGCTAAACAACCGAAACGCAAGGATTTGAAGTCAATAAAAGCAAGCGCTTCTTCAAGATTTGGAAACATGAAAACTTTCAAAGAGGAAGGACAGAAGGATCTCTACATATAAAAATAGCTTTACAACAGCTCAAGGAAATGAAGGCCCTTTAAAATGAACAGAAACAGCTTGCAAGATTCATGCCTGCTCATTCATCTCTTAACTCTATTCGCTCTCTTTGGTAGGATAGCCTTAGACATACCTTGCAGCCTCTTCGTTATCTCCGAAAACGGCGGCCTCGCTTCAGGCTCATGCGACCAGCACTGCTCCATCAGCTTTCTCCACTCCGGATCACATCGTTCTGGCACTGGTGGCCTCAGTGAGTCACTCACAATTCCACCTGCATACAACAGAGCCGATACCAAGTTCTATTCATAACCTGGCTCCATCGAGAAAGCTCAAACATGTAGATGTAGTCATATAGGCTACATCTATGATTGGTTTCCATATAACAGCTTACCTATGATGGCACCACAATGCATATTTACATAAGGTTCTTCTCCCGTCAAAATTTCCCATAGCGCGATGCCAAAGGAGAAAACATCTACCTGCCAGTTCATTAGGATAGAGATTATCGATAATAGCCACAGTTCTGAGTGTCTTTTTCAGAATTTGAAGGTTTATAGAAGTCTAACTTTCTCAGAAACCCGACTACTGTTTCCATTTAGTAATTCTGGAGCCATCCAAGGAAGTGTTCCTCGAACACCTCCTGAAACAAGAGTATTCCGCTTGATTCTTGATAGTCCAAAATCACCAACCTGAAAAATAAAAGTTTGGTTAGTACTTAAATCTTGCTCTCACATCTGAAATGATCTTCAAGGCAAAACAAGAGTAAATTAATGTCCATAATGAGAAATTACCTTGCAAACAGGCCGGTGAGGATCGCCCAAGTTGACTAGCAAGTTGTCACACTTCAAATCAAAATGAACGATATTTTTCAAATGCAAGTATTCCATGCCGAAAGCAGCATCCAAAGCAATTATAACCTTTCTACGTTGATCCAATACTCTGCAATGGGAACCTAACTCAGGGTCCATCTTCCAAAATTACTACTGAGAAGAATACAAGAAACACATCAACTCACCGATCCTTCCTCAAGAGGACATGTCGTAATGACCCGTTTACCAAGTATTCAGTAACAGTAGCCAACGTCCCCCCAGGTCCATCAGGAACCACCCCATAGAACGCTACTATATTGGGGTGGTGAAGTGTGGAAAGAATTTTAGCCTCCCTCCAGAAATCTTTCGCCTGCAAAACAAATGGATGACGTCACATCTTTATTGTGTTTTACAAACAAGAAATTTAATCCAGCCTGAATCAATACGGTTTTTTCCTGAAAAGAACTTTGTCGAGTAGTTTATGATATAGAAGAATCTCATTGAATACTAATTAAAGAAGAAGAAATTAGACTCTTCAGTTATGTCTTTAAGTCGAGACAAACCAGTTTTTCTTGTTCGGAAGATCTCCCAGCAAAGCAGCTCTTTTTTATTCTCTTGATTGCAACATCTGTCCCCCTCCACTTTCCATGAAATACAGTTCCAAAGGTACCAGATCCTAACTCTTGTAGGTCTTCGAGATCAGTATTTCTTATAATCTGCTCAGGTTATGTGGTATTCAGTTGACATTATATAATCAATTTTTTGTCACGACAGAAACAGAGTACCAAACTAATAAGTAACTAATTTCCACCATGGTTTACTTTTTGCTATAAGAAAAATGGTTTTTCATAAATGGATACTGCACAGAAAAAAAGAAAACACAACACATCAGAAGAGGAGGATAGCATCAAAGAACTTTGTGGAAGTAATCAAGCCCCAAGGAGTCTCGAGCAGCTACATCAGTTACATCTTAGCGCATTACCAAAGGGGTTACTGAAAGAAAGCAAGAAGACCATTTGGTACACACTTTGGGTTTTCCCTGCACCTATATAACTAGTAAAATATGATGCATCAAGTCACCTAACAACTCACAAACTCCAATAGAAGCAGAGCCTTTCTCGAGTGAGAAACTAATTAACAACCAAATCCTATAGCTGGAGAACTTACAAACTCAATCTATTAAGTTTCATAAGTTTTGAATTAAGATATCTGTAGTAAAGTTTATGATAACTGCATTGTCATCTTTCTAAATAAAGGATAAAATCATAAAAGTTAATCTGACAATTATCAGACTTCATCCAGAAAGATAACTGACATGAGAAAGATGTGGTATCATGTTGAAAACTTATAATGTTCAAGATACGAATAACTTAAACTTACATTATCTGTACAGCCACATACTTATTTGGTGAGTTATGGGTTTATGAGGTGTAACATGTATGCATACATATATTCATGCACAGACACCTATTTGTATAGAAAATAAACATGATCAGACACCTTATGCAGAAAATTAGTACATTCTATGCAATGCAGTATGAAGTGAATATTAACCAAAGGTTTATATCTAACTTTCAGAGTCAAAGTAATTTTAAATTTTTTATAAAAGGATTTGTCAACATGCAATCATGAATAAATAAAATGGCAAAACTTAGCATGCTAGAGAAGTCAATGTAGTGGTGAACCTGCAAACCGTAGATACTGGCTTCCATTTCAATGATTGCAGCTTCACTTAATGATTCTTTTGTAGTTTCTTCATCAACTTCAACATCCTGTATTTGAAGGTACAAGTAAATCAATTTCCTCCAAAAATCAACTCTTCATATTTGGAAATTGAAGCACTAAGAATGTTATACATAATCGTTAGATTCAGAGAGATGACTTTCAGTTCCTGGTGTATCTTCAGGGGACTCAGCAGCTTCACTGTGTTCATCTGGTCTCAGGATGGCATTTGTTGAGGAGGACGGGATTCCGTGTTGCAGGCTGTCAGCCACATCTTCAACTTTAACTGGATCTTGCGGTCTGCCAGGTTTATGACAATTATATGGGTACTGAGGGTTTACAAAGGTGCCATTTCTAATATCCAAGCCCTCCAGAGAACTTATATTGGGAATTTCCTTCTTCGTGCGTCCATGAGAGCTTTTCATGGGTTTCTCGTTAGAATTCTTCACTATTTCCTTCTGGCAAGAGACTTCTCCGACCAGAGCATGGTCTGCGGTTGTTTCTGGGAAATTGAGATGCTCTGTCAAGCATAAACCCACACTAGAATTATCTAGAAGTAGAACTGGATTGACACATTGTGACTGGTTATTTCCCTTGGTTGAAACAAGACGAAGCACATTACTACCAAAGAAAGCTGTGTTGCAGTCAGTTGCATGAGGTCCTTTTTGGCTCTTGATGAGAAATTCAGGCTCATTCTTACTTATTTGGCAGTTTCCAGAAAGTTCTTTCCAAAAATCTGCTGGATATTCTGCAGAACTAAATGATGAAGAAGAGTTTTTGCTTCCATTCATCTGCAACTCAGACTTTGGGACATGAAGTGAGAGTTGTGAGTCTGGGCGGCAGATTATTTGTGGCAAATTCTTTGAGTGCTCCAAAAACTCGTCACTTAAGGCATAATTCTTCTCAGCGGCATAATTTTCCCTATCCTGATCAAGGGAATCATTCTTCACCGGCGTTATTGTATCTTCCCCCCATTCGATAAAATCCTTGTTAAGATTGACAGATTCATGAAAAACCTGATACTCATTCCTAGTTACTTGATCTTTCTCATGTGCTTTCTGTTCTTCAACTTCCTGAAGAGATGAAACAGACATTTCAAGGGATGGTAATTTTTCTGCAGCAAAAGCCCAGGAAATCTTTTCCATCTCTTGTTCTAAAGGGACACTTGGCCCCTCTTCATTCGTTAGCTGTGGTCCAGGAGTACGATTGGCCTCTATCCAGTAAGAGTTAGTATTAACACCAGTCACAGGAGAAAAACATAATTTATCTTGAGAAGGGACCAAGTTCTCAGAATGTGGTGGCACATTCGAAAAACCTATCCCAGCATCAGCAAACCTGGGACCATATGGTGAAGGAGGCTGAAAGTCTTTACTAGGCATACGAAAGTGAGATACCACTAGAGGAGTAGCATGTGCCTGTGCCTGTGCCATATGGCTGTTTTGATTTGAGCTTTCCATCACCGGCGACGTATCGACAAGCTGGTTATGGTAATAGACTGAAGCATCAAAACAACGAGGATTGTCGTTTGCTGGGCTCTCCATAACATACGGAAAAGTGTTTGTATATGCATATGAAGAATGAACATCTTCATACCCTTTCATGTAGGAAGCATTGGGATCTGTAAACTGAACAAGGGACAACGGAGATTGTGCCACATAGGTCGTGGAAGGTACTTGAAGAGTACTCAAGACCTGGCTGCTGGGGCCTGAAAGCGTCCATGTGGAATTTAACGAACCAGCTCCATTCTGATTTTCTAAATGACGAAAAGGAGTAGGGGAGTCCATCTGGAGAGTTGGACTGTCGACATTATTTGCCCACTGGCTTTCCAAGCTCTCCCTGCTATAGCTTCTATGAGGGCTAGAATCCACCATGCCGTTAACAGCAACAACATATGGACAATCGGCATCACCTTGCTGCACAGTCCTACCTTCTGAAGAATACGGGCGCTCAAGATCGCCAGAAGCAACAAGAAAAAGTCTCAATCTCTGAGAAGTTTTCTCTAATTCATGATATTCTTCGAGCATATGATGAAGATCTTCATCAGAAGCCACAGATATAAGCGCATCCAGATCTTCACCTGGAAGCTGGTACTTGATTGTATGATGGTACTTAAAAATCGCCATAGTTTTTTTCAGAAGCTCCAGATAGGTTGCATTTTTCCCAAGAGATACAATCCTTGTGTCACCACCAACATATCTGAGCTTCCCATCGTTTGGTCTTGGCAATATTTTTCCTCCAAAACTGCAGAGGAATTTTAATTTTCCTGTAAATGAACTGTCTGTAAATCCTGATCCTTTACTAGAACTCTGATTTGAATGAGGGGACTCTGATGAGTAGCCAAGTGGAACAGATGGACCACCTCTATCGAAATTCTCAGATAGCTTTCTATGGTGCTGCCCATTAGCCTGCAATTCCCTGTAATATGCATTTGATCCGTTCACATAATACTTAGAATTCACATCAACTCCATATCCCTCACCAGAAGAAAAATCTACATAATCTGGACAACTCTCGGTATCTTTTTTCCTAGTATCATGAAGACTTGTAACATGGTGATTGTGTACAACATCATTTGCAACAGGCACTCTTCTAGATGCAACGCGGTCCTTCAAAAATTCATCTAAAAATTCCTCCCCTGTTTGCACAGAGATGTTACGCAGGCTTTTAACTCCGCAGTTTTGATTACTTTGTGTCGAGCTGGGCGAATCAGCATCAGTCTGTCCGCAGAACTTACTCTCCATGTCTACACTCAAAGATCAATTCCACTTGGAAGCACATTCTCAAACTATCCATGATTGATTCTGTATCTCTACTAAAACCATGCCGCCTTACTAGTAAAACGTTTCTATTCAAAACGAACTCACCGTACTACGTTGGCTCCACGCCTATATCATCTGATGTAATGGGTGAGCTAACAAGTGATGTTCGAAAACAGCTAAAATCCCATGCTTTATCGTAACAATAAATTACCATTCATTTAACAGCGGCTTTTTCAAAAGTCCTGATTACATTCACCAACAGATTTACAACTCTAAAATCGGTCCCAACCACAACTAACCTCAACTTAAACCCCTTCATCAATTATTCATCAATCACGCAGCAGAACCATTAACGCCCCAATTGCTCGCGATATCAGTATTAAATATCTGGAGCAAAAAAGACTTCTCCAAAGACAATGAAAACCATATTAGATGTTTGAATAATCTGATCAACGCGAAATTACAAAATGAAAAAATCCAGCCTTCATATATACAAAGCATGCAAGGGGGAAAAAAATTAATCCACGCAAGGTGAAAAGGGGGGAAAATGAAACATAAAACGTGGAGGATAATGGGAAAAGCCGAATTTTACCTGTTTTCGAGAAAAAAATCTGATCAAGTTCTTACCCCATCTTTCTGCTATCTTTTCTGGAAAAAATTATGGTGGAATTCGGCATAGGGGAAAAGGAAAAGAAAAGATGAAAATCATTGTTGAAGAATTGGGGTTTGGTAGCGGGGCGAAGATTGGTGGAGAGAAAAGGGGGCGTTCCATGGGTTTCGGAATAGCGAAACATTTGTGCATAGGAAATATAGAAAAATAATTGGCGCCATAATCGCACCAACTTTTAACTATAAAAACTAAATGCAATGCACAGAACCCAACCCTATCCTTAACCATTTTGGCCATCTATTTATCTCGGATGGATCCACCCTCATATTTTGTGTTTGTCATCATATTCACTATTAAATTTATTCTCCAACTTTAAATTTATCAAACTTAATAATAATAATAATAATAATAATAATAATAATTATTATTATTATTATTATTATTATTATTATTGATGAAATGAATCATAGTTAATAATCATAAAATTATATAAAAGCATACACAATTGAAATTAAAAAAAAATACATGTAAGAAAAACAGGAAATTTAAAATAAGATCCAAAAACAGACACAAAGTGTGTGGTACTAGATCTCAAGTGTATTCATCTATTTCGAAGTTAGTATTTCATATCTTATATTTCCAATTCATATCCTTTTAGGGTGTATTATCTTTGATTGATAAATCATAGGAAAATGAGAGATAATAAAAGTTTATGCTTGTAAATACTTCCTTTCTTTTCCCTCACTTTCAACAAAAGAGAATTTCACCATTTTTTATTCCTTCTTTTCACTTCAATGAGGGATAATATTATCACTCCATTTGATAATATTATCTCTCCTTGAAGTGAAAAGAAAGAACAAAATAGGATGAAACTCTCTTTTGTAGAAAATGAAGGAAAAAAAATTAGACATATATAAGCATTAATTTTTGTTATCATTCCTTTACTCATGATATATTTATCAATCAAAGAGAACGCATCCTTAAGGAATTACAAGCAGTGAAATATTTTTTTTATATTAATAGGAGAGGTCTAGAGATTAATTTTTATCACTCTCTTCTCCCAACTCAAAAAAATATTTTCAATTGCCGAATTATTATTATATGTAATTTAAGATTCAAATAATTATATGCTATAAGTAATTAGTAAAATATAAAAATAAAATAATATGAACTAGGAGTGATAATAAACAGGCGAAAAGAAAAAATGGAGCCTCTTTAAGAAATTAAACTTCGACAATCTCGTTGTACATGATGATCTTGGTGACTTATTTTACTATCGTTAGAGATTTAAGAAAGCAGATGAGAGGTGAGAAGCTTAGAGGAGACTGCAAAATGACTAAATGAGAGATTGGGAGGGATAGATAGAAGTGATAGACCTATTAAAATGTAATTTTTTTTTTCTGTCCTTAAAATGTAAATGATTAGATTTTTTTAGTAAAAAATTATTATTGATCATCTTAAACGAGTGACAATAATTTAACTATTGAAATAAAAGATGAAATACAACTTTGAAATAAAAGATCTTGTTTGGCATGTTATGACATCGGTAGTAGTTGACTTTCTAAAATTTGATAAAATATATCTCTACTTTTTTACATTCTAATGGTACCAGAAAATTCATTTGTATCGTTCATCCTAAAAAGACATACTATTTTAACAAAAAATCATCTAGCCATGCACTTTATTTCAACAAATCCAATTACTATGAACAAAATTCAAATCAAATGAGTAAAATAAAATGAAATCTTACATATCATAGATCTAACTAAATGCCTAATTAGCTAAATCTTCAATTTCTTTGTAGATCTCGAACTCCCGGTCTCATACAAGACCACTTCATTATCTTATTTGATAAATAAGCTCAAAAAATAAAAAATAAAATAAAATAGAAAAATTCAACAAAATATAAATATATTCCTAGCATTCAACCTCATTTGGCTTAGTTCTTTTTGTATGATTATTTAGAAAAGTAAGATTGTAGCGTAAAATAAATATACATGCTCAAATTTATTATAATAAAAATTAATTATTAAAAAAGCATATTTAATTAAATAAGATAAAAAAATGCAAACAAAGTCAATTGGAAGGGAGGAAGTAATCGGTTGAGAATTGAAAAAGTCGACGCAGCAGTCCATGAAGATACAATAAATTGTTAAGACCGTGTTTGGTTCGGAGGAAGTAATCATTTGAGGATAGAAAATGTCGATGAAGATGAAGATACAATCAATTGTTAAGACCGTGTTTGGTTGGTGGATAAAGAATGAAGATGACCACGAAAGGGACAAACCAAAATACTTAAACAACATTATCAAAACAATTTATAACTGTAACACAAAGTTTCAACTTGTAACAACAAACATAAATTTACATTAAAAGAAACTCGTTGACACTTTCCTTCTTACTAGTAGCTCTTAATTAAGAGTATGAAACTCTCAAAATAAAACAACATCGTTGACCTTGACTCATAACACTTTCTCCTCTCCTTTGTCATCGTACATCCAATATCAAGAAAATTCTGCAACTCAATCTACAAAACTCAACAGTAAGTCTTGTTTGATTCTTCCAAGAAATCCACACCCCATTAATCCTAATTTCATATATATACTTGTCTTTTACTGTTGAAGAAAGAAAAAAGAAAAAACTAGTAGAATAATCTCCTCTTATATATGTTCGACATGCAGCTAGAATGTTTTTGTTCACTGTCAAAATCAACATTATTTAGAACTTGGGTTTATTACAATTTTTAAGGTATATATATATATATATATAGTGATTTATTTGTTGCTGCTGATTGTAAAGAAAACAGATGCTAACTTAAGTGTGTTTGTTTGTTTTAGAGCTTGAGAAAAATGGCAGAAGAATCAGGGAAGGATGAGCTGATTGTCAACATTGATAACCTGCTCCATAAATTTTCTTACACAGCCTCAACTCCCTTCATCTACAGAGTCACTGACAGCCTCCGCAGCACGAAAGAGACGGCGTATGATCCAAAGATCATCGCCATCGGCCCGTTTCACCATGGAAAACACCACCTCCAAGCCATGGAGCCCCTCAAACTCAGGTACCTCAAGCGCCTATGTTGGGTATCTTCGCCTTGCCGGGATTACTCCACTTGTTTCCCGAACCTCCGGTCCGTCTCACTTCGTGCTCAGGCACTTCTTCTCCTTAGGTCTTCAATCTTCCGTTCCAGATATGCAATATTCAGCTCCAACTCTTCCTGCAGTTACCTGTACTTCAGATCTGCACAAATAAAGAGGGAGAAAGGAGTAAAAGGAACACAGGCAAGATAATAGAGATAAGAAATCAGATAAGGATTTCAGTCGAGGGAAAAGGTGTCCTCGGGACACAGGGGCTCAGATTTTCCCCCTTTAAACTCAGCAACCCTTCCGGCAGCTGAATGATCAACGGCGAGGTAAGGACGATGGAGCAGCTTCACAGATCTCAACAGAGCCACCAACAGCAGGAGCCAAGGTCAGAACTCCGGCAACTCAGATCTTCTCAGGTAACCACCAAACAGGGCTCCGATGGTCAGGAAAAACCCGATGATACCTCCACCCACGTCAGGGAATCCCGTATTATCCAATAAACACACTTGAAAGGAATAGCAGAGCCTTTCACTTTTTGATAATACGTTATTCCCAGCGTATGAGAGAGTACCATAGTTATAGAGGGAAGAGGGAGGAGCTGGACAGCAGTAAGGAGAAGGGAGCAGTAAAGGAGATGAAGGAACCGAGGGGATGGGCGGTGAAGCGTCGGAGAAGATGGAGAGTCAGGGAGAGAGAGGGATTAGGGTTTGGGAGAGAGAGCGGCGCAGGTGAGAAGTGAGAGAGAGAGAGTGGGGACGCGGAGGGGTATATCAGGGGTGTGAGTGGGCTAGGGTTAGGGGGATGGGCTGGGATGGGAGATTGGGCTCGGTTCTGGGCCCTGAAGTTGGCCCAGACCAAAAAGAAAAAGAAAGGGAGAAGGAATGAGAAATGGGCCAACCTCACATATCCACCTTTGGCACATTGATCATTCTGTCACCAGGGAAGGGCCATCAATAGAGTTGGAGTTATCATCACAGCCCAATTTTTACTCTTATCTGCCACAAAGTCAAGACAAGAGAGGGTGAGAGAAATATTAAGCATATTTAACTCAGTCTCAAACCACAGAGACCAACCCAGGGTAATCACCAATTTCTCAAACCCAAAGGGTTATCATTGAAGTCACACACACACAAACACAAGCAGAGCACACAGATCAGACAACAAAAAGAAAAACAAGCAGAACCAGGCAAGCACATTCAAACAGAACAAAGCAACATAAACAGAAGACAAACACAGGACAACAGCAGGCATGCAGAACAGAACACAACAGGCAGAACTGAGATAACTCACATATCATGCACACAAGAAAAAACAAAGACAAAGGAGAGACAAGCAGCCACAGAGGCTGAACTTATCACACCAAGACTCAAAAGGAATTAACCAGGACCTATATTCAAAGTTTCCAAGCAAGATTCCAGCTTTGCAACTGGAAGACACTTGGTGCCCATATCTGCTGGATTGAATTCAGAGGGAATCTTATCAAGCAAAACATCTCCTTTTTCAACTACATCCCTAATGAAGTGATATTTAACAGCAATATGCTTAGTTCTATCATGGAACACAGGGTTTTTGCATAGTTGAATGGCAGATTGACTATCAGAGAAAACAATGGGTTTATCATCAATATATCTGATTTCAGACAGCAAACCATCAAGCCAAAGAGCTTCTTTCACAGCCTCAGTTGCAGCAATATACTCAGATTCAGTGGTAGACAAGGCAACAATGTTTTGCAATTGAGATTTCCAACTAATGCAGGCATTACACAAAGTGAATACATAAGAAGTAGATGACTTCCTACTATCTATATCATTTGCATAGTTAGAATCAACATATCCAACACATTTAATGCCATCTTGAGCCTTAGCAAAATTCAGACCATAATGCATAGTAGACTTCAAGTATCTGAGCAACCATTTCAAAGCTTCCCAATGAGAAGCACCTGGATTTGCCATATATCTACTTAAACAAGAAACAGCATAAGCAATATCAGGCCTAGTACTAATCATCAAGTACATGACAGAACCTATAGCATTAGCATATGGAATGTTTCTCATTTCTTCAAGTTCAAGATCAGTTTTAGGGCATTGTTTTTTACTTAATTCAAAATGAGAACCTAGAGGCACAGTTACAGATCTGCAATTTTCCATATTAAATTTCAAAAGAACTTGTTTCACATAATCACTTTGATGCAACAGCAAGGTGGATTTCTCCCTATCTCTTTCTATGCTCATGCCCAAAATTTTCTTGGCATCACCAAGATTTTTCATGTCAAAATTTTCACACAACTTTCTCTGTACATTCTCAATAGTTTTTAAACATGGACCAATCAGCAGCATGTCATCAACATAAAGCAGTAAATACACAGAGGGTTCAGAATTGGAGTAATATAGGCAATGATCAAATTGACTTTTAGAAAAGTTCAAGTTCTGCATGCATTTATCAAATTTGAGATTCCATTGTCTTGGAGACTGTTTAAGACCATACAGAGATTTTTTCAGTAAGCACACATGATCAGGGAATTCTTTGCTCACAAAACCCTCAGGCTGTTTCATATAAATGTCATTCTCAAGATCACCATGAAGAAAAGCTGTAGTAACATCCATTTGCTTTAGTTCCCAATTAAAATGAGCACACAAAGCAAGCATAATGCGCACAGTGGTGAACTTAACAACAGGTGCAAAAATTTCATTGTAATCTATGCCCTCCTTTTGAGTGAAGCCCTTAGCTACAAGTCTAGCCTTGTACCTAACATGATCCACCTCATTTTTAATCTTGAATAACCATTTACACTCAACAATGGAACAATCAGCAGGTTTAGGAACAAGAATCCATGTAGAGTTATCATGTAATGAGTTCATCTCAGACTTCATAGCAGTCAACCATTTATCAGAATTTTCAGAGTTAACAGCTTCAGCATATGAGCATGGTTCAGATTGATCCACATTGTTAAACACATTAAAGGCATACAAAGACATGCTGTAGTCATCAAACCTAGCAGGCTGCCTAACATGTCTCCTTTCTCTATCCCTAGTGAGTTGATAATCATTCTCAAGAACTTCATTGTGGATAGGTTGATGCATAATAGGTTCAGGCTCAACATGATCAGGCACAGCAGGATCATGCACAATAGGTTCAGGTTGAACAACAGGGTTAGGAACAGGAGGGGGTTCAGTGTTTTGCTGTGGTTCCACCTCAAAAGGAACCACAGGTGTGAACATAAATTCATATCTAGTAAGATCATGAGCATTCAAGTTCTCCACCTCACTTGGAGTTGCAGATTGTGAGGATTCAAGTAGACAAGGAAAATTCAATTCATTGAAAGACACATCTCTACTTATACATGTTTTAAATCCAGGAACAGACTTATCCCACAATCTATAACCCTTAACACCCTCAGGGTATCCAAGAAAAATGCATTTCTTGGCTCTAGGTTCTAGTTTCCCAACATTCTGATGGACATAGGCAGCACATCCAAACACTTTTAAGTGATTTAAACACACAGGCTTGTCATAGAAAACAGACTCAGGAAGTTTGCCATGCAAGGGAACAGAAGGGGATCTGTTAATCAAATAAACAGCAGTCATAAGAGCTTCACCCCAAAAATGTTTTGAAAGACCAGATGCAACAAGTAGACTTCTAACTCTCTCAAGGAGAGTCCTATTCATCCTTTCAACAACTCCATTCTGCTGTGGAGTGTAAGGGACAGACTTGTGCCTAATGATGCCTAAATCAGAACACCAAGTATCCATGGAATGATTGCAAAATTCAAGACCATTGTCAGTTCTGATGCACTTAATCCTTTTCTTGGTTTGATTTTGAATTTCATTAGCCCATTTTGAAAGTTTTTCAAACACATCAGACTTGTTTTTCATGAGAAATACCCAAGTTTTCCTTGAAAAATCATCTATAACAGATAAGAAGTACATGTTTCCACCATGGGTGGGCACCTTAGCAGGGCCCCAAACATCAGCATGAATGTATTCAAGGATTTCAGAACTGACATGTTTTCTAGGGTAGGGAGTAGTCACAGGAAAAGCAGATTTATGATGTTTACCAAAGATGCAAGGTTCACAGAAAGATATGCCAGACACTTTGTCATTCCCAAAAGACCCAGCTTTTTTCAAAATTTCCATGCCCTTATTACTCATATGACCTAGTCTAGCATGCCAAAGTGCAGACTTATCTTCATGAATCACATTAGCAACATGTAGAGGTACAGACTCAGCACTCACAGCATACAGATTTCCTTTCCTTAGTGCAGAAAAATAAGGCATAGAATCCTTTTTAAACTGGAAGCTTAAGTGATCAACAGAACCAGTTATCATGCTATCAGTAATTTGAGAAACTGACAACAGACTGAATTTCAAATTTGGCACAAATCTGACTTCAGTTAGAGTGAGAAACTTTCCATTTTCAAATTTTAAACAGACATCACCTTTTCCCATGATTTCACAGTTCTGCCCATCAGCCAAAGCAACATGTCCAGATTTAACAGGTTGGAGATTATGAATCATATGCTCAAATGGGGTAACATGGAAAGTGCAACCAGAATCAATGAGCCATTCACTGGAACTCATAGTTTTTGAAATAGCATTGGAGTAGCTGATGAACTGAAAATCATAATCATGCATCATGTACACACCATCTTCTTCATACACATTATTAGCATTCTGATTAGAATCTTCTGGGACATATTCCTTTTTCTTCTTAGGAAGTTTGCATCTGTTTATAAAATGTCCAGGTTTTCCACAATTCCAGCAAACTTTCCTAGGTTTTTGGTCAGAGTATTGATTTTGACCTCTATTTTCACCATTCTGATTATCAGATCTCATGTCCTTGGGTTTTTCAAAATTCTTACCCCTATTGAAGTTCTGGGGTTGATTTTTATTAACATACAGAATCTCACCATGCAAAGGTTTTGATTTTATCAATTTCAACTCACTCTCCTTAGACTTAAGCCCATTAATGATCATATCACATGTGACTTTAGCACCACCATATTTTAGAGCAGATTTCACCTCAACAAATGATTCAGGTATGGAGTTTAACAAAATCTGGGGTGCATATTTTTCAATTGAGTCATCTCCAGCAAGCTTTAAGTCATGAAGCAGTTTATTGAAAATTTCCATATTTGTGTCAACATCTTTAGAGGAATCCATTTGGAAAGACATAAACTGATTTTGTAAAGACCAAGTGGATACTTCAGATGGTGCAGCATAAATGGAGTTTAGTTCATCCCATAGTTCTTTAGCACATGTGAGGTGTGACACTTTCCTTACAACAGAACTGCTTAAATTCAACAGAATTGTTGCCCTAGCATTATCATTCATGTCATGCAATTTTTCATCAGTGACAGTTTTATCAATTTTAGTTAATAAAGCCTTATTGACCTTCTCCTTAACAAGAATGCATTCTATTTTGGTTTTCCAGTCCTGAAAATCATCCCGGCCATTGAATGGCACCAAATGCATGTTGTTCATGGTGAATGCAGATGCAGCACTTAAGCAAACACACTAATCACAGAATATCACAACAAAGGTCACTAGGACCTCAAGGAAGGAAACTTCTGGAGTTCAGGAGCAGGGAAGAGCCCAGATCTCAGCACAGATTTATCTGTGGAGCAAGGTTTCACACTGGTCCCTCCAAAAGTTCCAACAGGACTTAACAGAGTCCAGAAACTCTCAATCCAAGAGAGTTTTCAAGGTATACAACCTTTAAGAGAACAAGAAAACAGAGAGAAAACAGAGAGCACAGCAGAAGTTACAAGTGTTCTACTGTAAACCTCGTATCAGTCAAGCTATCCAGGCTACCACGCACGAGAAGACACTTTAAAGTGAATTCAGACGGACTGGACCGTAAGCTTAAACCAACGGTGAGCTTTTGAATGCTCTTGAGGTTACAGGAGATAACACAAGAACACAGGCAGAGAAAAAACAACAAGCGGAAGCAAACAAGAGAGCAGGATCGCAAGATACCAACAAAGAAGATGAAAAACAGCACCTTGACCAAGCCTAGATCTAGGAGCTAGGGTTTCAGCCGATTTACCTGAGCCAGACTCTTCAGGAGGAAGAGCTGGACTTACCCTTCTCCTTGCTCGTCGGGAGCGAAATGGCGCAGCCAAAGGGCGGCGGGGTGAGAGGGATGTGTTCGGAGGGAGCCCCGGCAAGGTCCCCGTGGCTCTGATACCACTGTTGGGTATCTTCGCCTTGCCGGGATTACTCCACTTGTTTCCCGAACCTCCGGTCCGTCTCACTTCGTGCTCAGGCACTTCTTCTCCTTAGGTCTTCAATCTTCCGTTCCAGATATGCAATATTCAGCTCCAACTCTTCCTGCAGTTACCTGTACTTCAGATCTGCACAAATAAAGAGGGAGAAAGGAGTAAAAGGAACACAGGCAAGATAATAGAGATAAGAAATCAGATAAGGATTTCAGTCGAGGGAAAAGGTGTCCTCGGGACACAGGGGCTCAGATTTTCCCCCTTTAAACTCAGCAACCCTTCCGGCAGCTGAATGATCAACGGCGAGGTAAGGACGATGGAGCAGCTTCACAGATCTCAACAGAGCCACCAACAGCAGGAGCCAAGGTCAGAACTCCGGCAGCTCAGATCTTCTCAGGTAACCACCAAACAGGGCTCCGATGGTCAGGAAAAACCCGATGATACCTCCACCCACGTCAGGGAATCCCGTATTATCCAATAAACACACTTGAAAGGAATAGCAGAGCCTTTCACTTTTTGATAATACGTTATTCCCAGCGTATGAGAGAGTACCATAGTTATAGAGGGAAGAGGGAGGAGCTGGACAGCAGTAAGGAGAAGGGAGCAGTAAAGGAGATGAAGGAACCGAGGGGATGGGCGGTGAAGCGTCGGAGAAGATGGAGAGTCAGGGAGAGAGAGGGATTAGGGTTTGGGAGAGAGAGCGGCGCAGGTGAGAAGTGAGAGAGAGAGAGTGGGGACGCGGAGGGGTATATCAGGGGTGTGAGTGGGCTAGGGTTAGGGGGATGGGCTGGGATGGGAGATTGGGCTCGGTTCTGGGCCCTGAAGTTGGCCCAGACCAAAAAGAAAAAGAAAGGGAGAAGGAATGAGAAATGGGCCAACCTCACAGCCTACTTGGAGGCTCCAGTGTTGCTAGCTATGTGCAGGCCATAAGGAGCAACCAACAAACTGCAAAAGATTTCTACGCAGAAAAGATTGAGCTCGATGCTGGCGAGTTGGTCAAAATGCTGCTTCTCGATGCCATCTTCATCATTCAGTTCTTGCGCGAGTACAACAAGGAGCCAGGGGTACAGGAGAGCAAGGGCGATCCCATCTTCGGATTCGAACATGTTAAGAGCCATATTCTTCGTGATCTAATGCTGTTCGAGAATCAAATCCCTATGTTCATTGTTAGAGACCTCTTCCAACTGTCTAATCGTGATAACCTAAAGTTCAGAGATCTGGTCTGGCCATTGTTCCAACATAGACGTGATGTGCCAGAGGTATTGCCCGATGCTCCTCATCTCCTTGGCCTAGTTCATGCTGGCAAGTTTTGCTCCTCTGTTCAACAACTCTCGCGTAGAAATTATAAATATCGTGAGATGGAGAACATACTCTCTGCCACGGAGCTGAGAGAAGCCGGTATAGTCTTCAAGAAGAACCCTGAGAATAAAGATCCTAGTTTGTTGGACATCACATTCGAGAACAAGACCATTTACATTACTAAGTTAGAAATGACAGATGAAACGGAGTCGTGGCTCAGAAACATGATTGCATATGAATTCTATCTCCCAAGAAATAAGCGCAAGTGCATTAGTGACTACGCGTTCTTCCTGAAGTGCCTGATGAGCAGCTCCAAGGATGCAGAGCTGCTGCGACGCTGTGGGGTGATCAGCAACTGTTTAGGTGGGGATGCTAGAGTTTATGAGGTGATAGACAGATTGGTGACTAATGTGTTTATTTCTGAGGATTTTTTGTATTCGGATGCTTTTGATAGCATAAATAATTACAGTAAGCGAAAGAGGAACAGGTGGCTGGCGGTGTTGAGGCGGCACCACTTCAATAATCCATGGACTGCCATTTCCTTGGTTGCAGCTGCTGTTTTGCTCTCAGTTGGTATAGTGCAGATGGTGTTTGCTCTTCTCTCCTTTTGTAAGTTATCTTGCTAATTACCAAATTTCATTTCTGATACATACTCAAATGATCATATATACTTGTGAAATGCTACCACACAAATCATGATCTATTTTTATTTTATTTTTTTGTCTTTGCAGACGGCGATTAGAAGAAACTGGGAATGTTTCTCCAGGTCTGTTATTGTCAAGATGTTATGCTTCATTTGTAATGCAGGAGAGGTGATGTATCAAATGTTAATTGATTTTTCAGAAATACTATATTTGAGAGGTTTCCGCTGTTTCTTGCTTCAAATCATACAAACTGAGTGATGAATGAGAGTATTTACATAATAGTACATGGCCAGCTATTTTTTATCAACGTGGTAGTGAAAAAAAAGGATTAAACATCAGATATATGTGAGGGGGCAGAGCCACGGCGGTCAGGGGCTCTAGCCCCCTCCCAAATTTTGCGATTTTTTTAAAATTGGTATATATATATAAAGGGCAAATTGCGTGAGAATATCCGAGCTTATACCAAAATTTGATTTTTTGATAAATCTTTTAATTGTAGCAAAAAATATAACGACCTTTCAATTGGTTGTAATGTCGATCCGGAGATATTTTTCGGTTAAATCAATTAAGGTTTACTGCTTACATGTGAGCTTTATCCAATCTGACAAAAATTAGTTGTATTTGTGGCCTAGTACACATGCAATTACTGAATGATGGCGTTTTCAATTTTCTCCAAAACGATGCAGTTTTTGGAGAAGCCAAGCGACGTCATTTCATTGTTGGGTAATAAAGGCATGGTCGCGACCTTTAACACTAAAAAATAGGAATTAATCGACGCAATACTTATATGCAATTCTCACCCGACGACAACGACGACAGTGGTAGTAGTGCCTCTCGGGATTAGCGACACTGTTTGAAGCCTGCAAGATGCACGGTTTCGATTTTCGCACATGCAGAGTCTTTGAGGTAAGGGGTTATTCATTGAGCTCAGTTGACCAGTTTTTTTAGAAAAATCCATCACTTAATGGATTTTGGATGCATATGCGAATGGAAATTGGATGAATTTCTAGAAGAATTCAATCAAAGGAGAGATGAGAACAATGGGGAGAAGAGATGGTGAGATATGCTCGATTGAAGCCCTAATCCTTATATGTATTGCATCAGATTTATTTCTTGCTAAAACGACGTCGTTTTATGTAAATGGAAACAATACAGTTTCATTAGCCGGCCAGATTAGCCATCTCAGCTTTCCGGAGATCCACCTCAGCATCGATTTGGGAGAAAATATCTCCAGGCCGACATTGTAACCAATTGAAAGGTCGTTATATTTTTTGCTACAATTAAAAAGTTTGTCAAAATACCAGATTTGGTATAAGCTCAGGCATTTTCATGCAATTTACCTATATATATATGTGTGTGTGTGTGTGTATATTTCTAATTATAAAAGAATTTTGTTTTACACAAATTGATTTGCTTGTTATATTCTTTCCTATATATTTAATTTAAGGTTAATTGTGTTATTTAAAATTATATAATCTATGAAAACGTTGTTCGTTATTATTACTATTGTGCTTGTCTTTTAATAAGAAATGTCTAAAATGTACGGAATGCCCCAATTTTTTTTGTAATATATTGAAATTATAGAATCTATGAAAATGTTGTTCTTTATTATTACTATTATACTTGTCTTTTAATAGAAAATACCTAAAATGTATGAAATGCCTCAAAAAAGTTTTGTAATGTATTAAAATTATATAATCCATGAAAATGTTGTTCGTTATTATTACTATTATGCCTGTCTTTTAATATAAATCATACAAAGTGAGTGATGAATGAGAGTATTCACATAAATTACATAATTATACTCCCGAAAAAATACAAAAACTAAAAAAACCACCTAAAATAGAAATATTAGAAAATAAGAGAATCCAAAGAAAAAAATATACGAAACGGAAAAAAAAAATGAAAAGAAAGAAAATAATTTAGTTTCAAACTTCTGACCTCTATAATATTTTTTATTTTAAATTTATTTTCTACATATTAAATATGAAAGGATGAAGAAAAAAACTGAGAAGAAAAGGAAAGAAATAAACAACCTATAATTACAAAAAAAAATAATGAATTTTTAAATTTTCACGGTGGTTTTTTTTTTTTTTAATTAGAAAAAGTCCAGTCCAGGAAGATTGTGTTTGGTTGGTGGATGAAGATGACGAGTAAAGGGAGTAAGGGACAAACCAAAATACTTAAACTACATAAGCAAAACAAATTATAACTGTAACATAATAGTTTCAAATTGTAACAACAAACATAAACAAAATATAGTAACAATACATATTCTACTCAGACAAAGTTCATTTACATTAAAGAAAGTCGATGAGGTGTGCGTATGTTGATCAAGCGATAGAATGATTAATGCTTAAGGCCAAAGGTCTTGAGTTCGAGACTATCACGACAAAATCATTGGCACTTTCCTTGTTACAAGTAGCTTAAGAGTTATGAGGCATTTAAAGGGGTTAGGTTTGTTTGTTGAGTATGCAGCTGGCAAAATAAGACAACATCGCTCAAACCACACTCTCCTTAACCATGTCCCAGTCCCTTCTTGCATATATATAGATCCAACATCAAGCCAGGAATCAAGAAAACTCTGCAACTCAATCTACAAAACTCAACAGTAAGTCTTGTTTCTCATTAATCCTATTTCATATATACTTGTCTTGTACTGTTGAAGAAAAAACAAAGAATACTCTCTTATATGTTCACATGCATGCTAGAATGTTTTTGTTCACTGTCAAAATCAACATTAATTAGAACTTGGTATATATATAGTGATTTATTTGCTGCTGCTGATTGTTAAAGAAAACAGATGCTAACTTAAGTGTGTTTTATTGTCTCAGAAAAAATGGCAGAAGAATCAGGGAAGGATGAGCTGAGTGTCAACATTGATGAAATGCTCCATGAATTTTCCTACACAGCCTCAAGGCCCTCAACTCCCTTCATCTACAGAGTCACTGACAGCCTTCGCAGCACGAAAGAGACGGAGTATGATCCAATCATCATCTCCATCGGCCCGCTTCACCATGGAAAACACAACCTCCAAGCCATGGAGCCCCTCAAAATGTGGTACCTCAAGAAGCTACTTGGAGACTCCAGTGTTGACAGCTATGTGCAGGCCATAAGGAGCAACGAGCAAACTGCAAGAGATTTCTACGCAGAAAAGATTGAGCTCAATACTGACGAGTTGGTGAAAATGCTGCTTCTTGATGCCATCTTCATCATTCAGTTCTTGCGCGAGTACGACAAGGAGCTAGGGGTACAAGAGAGCAAGGGCGATCCCATCTTCGGATTTGAACATGTTAAGAGCCATATTCTTCGTGATCTAATGCTGTTCGAGAATCAAATCCCTATGTTCATTGTTAGAGACCTCTTCCAACTGTCCAATCATGATAACCAAGAGTTCAAATATCTGTTCTGGCCATTGTTCCAACATAGACGTGATGTGCCAACGGTATTGCCTGAAGCTCATCATCTCCTTGGCCTAGTTCATGCTGTCAAGTTTTGTTCCTCTGTTCAACAACTCTTGCGTAGAATTGATAAACCTATCGAGATGGAGAACATACTCTCTGCCACGGAGCTGAGAGCAGCAGGTATACTCTTCAAGAAGAACCCTGAGAATGAAAATGGAAAAGATCCTAGTTTGTTGGACATCACATTCAAGAACAAGACCTTTTGCATTGCTAAGTTAGAAATGACAGATGAAATGGAGTCGTGGCTCAGAAACATGATTGCATATGAATTCTATCTCCCAAGAAATAAGCCCAAGTGCATTAGTGACTACGCGTTCTTCCTGAAATGCCTAATGTGCAGCTCCGAGGATGCAGAGCTGCTGCGACACTATGGGGTGATCAGCAACTGTTTAGGTGGGGATGCTAGAGTTTATGAGGTTATAGACAGATTGATGACTAATGTGTTTACTTCCAAGAAGTTTTTGTATTTGGGCGTTTTTGATAGCATAAATAATTACAGTAAGCGAAAGAGGAACAGGTGGTTCGCGGTGTTGAGGCGTCACCACTTCAATAATCCATGGACTGTCATTTCCGTGGTTGCAGCTGCTGTTTTGCTCTCAGTTGGTATAGTGCAGATGGTGATTGCTATTCTCTCCTTTTGTAAGTTATCTTGCTAATTACCAAATTTCATTTCTGATACATACTTATATGATCATATATACTTGTGAAATGCTACCACACAAATCATGATCTATTTTTTTTTTTTTGTCTTTGCAGACCACAATTAGAAGAATCTGGGAATGTTTCTCCAGGTCTGTTGTTGTCAAGATGTTATGCTTCATTTGTAATGCAGGAGAAGTGATGTATCAAATGTTGATAGTTTTTTCATAAACATATTTTGAGAGGTTTCTGCTTCTTTCTTGCTTCAAATCATACAAAGTGAGTGATGAATGAGAGTATTCACATAACTGAGAGTTTGGAGAGATACAGCAACCAAGTGGAACAAAATGGTGAGTAGCAGAGGACTGGTAAAAGCAGCAGCAGCAACATTTGATGGTGGTAAAGCAGGGGATGTTCCATTTTTCTGTTGAATGAGCAATAATAATAGCTAGTCATTTTTCAAAGAATGCTACAAAAAAAGACTATTGATACTTTGAAGCTACCTTGCATCTGGTCTTTGACAGAAAAACCTACCTTGGATGAAGCCAAACACAAGTCAGGCTGTCGAACAACGTAAATCTGATCACCGCGGCTGTTTTCTTTGTACATATCCTGATTCCTATGCCATGTCCAAAGCGCATACGTCGAGTTCACAACCTGCACAACACAAGAGATGCACAAGTGAGCCTCACAAGTGTTAGAGAAACGTGTTTGTTTCCCTCACTCACCTCGAGCATGCCATGTCCGAAGCTGCTTTCTCTGTATGCACTCCACTCAGGCTGCGTCTCCCAGCAAAACTTGCCTTGTGCTGCTCCAAACGAGAAATTCGTGTGACACACGCCCCCAAATTCGGGCACATTGTCACTAGGAGAAGGGCATTTCCCCTCTTCATCTGCATGATCAACATCTACTTGCTCGATATTACCCCCATCCCCAACCGTGATGTACACGGGCCCACACGGATCCAACGTGTAGTTGTACACCCGGTTCATTCGCTCATACGCGTGCACCTGAAACCTCTGCAACGTCACTTTATGAACGTACAAACACTGCAAATCAAGAAACATACATGACCAGAAAACACAATGTCAACTCCATGTAGATACAGAAGCGCTTCCATTTGCAGCCTCATGCACTCGAACTCCTGATAGTGAGACGAGTAGCTGTTGTACCACGGCGGATGCCACGTGGCCACCAGCCACGGGGTCGTTCCACGGTCCACATTCTCCAGGTCTTTCTTCAGCCAAGCATACTGCTCACCTAAACAAACATATGCCAACTGATTTCACCATGATTTCTTGAAATAGTTGTGGAATTATAACTAGACCAAATCAATCACCTGTCCTATTGTAGTCCACATAAGCTCCCAACATCACAAAATGTACACCTCCTGCATCAAAGGAGTAGTACATTTTGCTGTCTGAACCAGACTCCTCTGCAGGGACTGAAAATCTACTCATATATGAGACAAATGTTAAGTCATTAGCTTGAGGCTCAATCTCATGGTTCCCTTGGATCACCATCATAGGCACCCTCGATGTCACGGCCTGCATAAACCTGTATATAATGCGTTCGACTCATTCAACTACACCAACAGTACCCTCAAAATGGAGTTTTTCCTTTTTAAATACCTTCCCCACCCGTCCCAACGGGGCTGGTAAGTCTCTCTGATGGGCGAGTCAGGAAAGGCGCAGGAGTAGCAAGAGGCCCCCTTGCCTCCGGTGGTGAGATACTGATTCGCGTATGTCAAGTCGCCAACCATCAAAACCAGGCAAGGATCATTGGTGATGAGATGGTCAATGGTGGTGGTGGAGTTGCTAGTGAGGCCTAAATCTCCAACCACTGCAATCTTACAAGGGTAACTCTCAGAACTAGGTGATGGCAATGTCTCAAACACATGCTCCTCACTCATTGCATCTATGGAACTATCCCCACACTTGTAGTAATATTTTGTCTTAGCTTCAAGCCCTGCCACAAAAGGATCTTTCATTTTCTTGGACTAAAACAACCTAATTCAACATCTAAAATGTATTACCATCAATTTTGACATGATGAATGATGCCAGAGGTGTAATTCAAGAGCCCCTCAAACTGATAAAGCTGACTGTAAATCAGAGAAATCCCACTTTTTTTAGCAGTGTATTTACCACTCTCTTTGCCATACCACACCTCACTAGCCACAGTTGTGGGATCAAGTGGTGTCACATTCAGCCCAATCTGTGCATCCCCTATTTTTGTTTCACAACAAAATCATACACTAATTAAACCATCAAAATAATTCCAAAAAAAAAAAAAGAATGATTACCAGTGAGCCAAGAAACCCAGAGTGAGGATGGAGTGGACAATGCAAGAGCAATCTGCTCAGGAAAATTAGAGGTGACATTCTTCCTCAGGCGAGGATGATCCATAGGCAAGTCATCGCTGCCGCGGCGCAACGACGCGTCGAAACGGCGAGTTACCGGCGCAAAAGGGCCTTCTAGGGTGGTCGGAATGTGGTGAGATGAAGCTGCAAACACCTTGTTTGTGGTCGTGATCATCAGAGCTAAGAACAGGAGGTTATCCATTTCTTAAGTTTGTTTCTTCTTGATGGTGATACAGTTGTGTTGATAAAGATTGAGTAAATTTGTGATAAACATGGATTGCAAGAGTTTCACTTTCACAGTTACACTTTAACGACCACTGTTTTTTGCTTTGTATGTTGAATGATGGATCAGTGATGATCAACTTATTTTATTCTTGGAATATTCTTATCCTATGCTATAGACTAGATGTCCTAAATTGTCCTAGGTTGAAAAAAAAATGTGAAAACTATTTAGGACATTTTTCCTAAATGTAGTACTTAGATATTGTAAAAAAATAAGACAGAAAGTAGAAAGAGATGTATAATTCTTAACTGCTGGGTTAGGCTCCAACGTTCAAACGAAATAAGGAAATATTCAATAACTACATTCATTAATTCCTTAAAGAGAATTGTTATGACTAATTGTTTTTGGGATATTCTTAATTAGGAGAATCTCTATTATGTTGAATTTTTGACAACGAAGCGCAATCCAGTTGGTAAGTCGTTTCTCTTCTAATTAATAGGTCGAAGGTTCGAGTCACCACAAGGGAAAATAGAGAACCATCATTGATCTTCTTAGAAGAAAAAAAAAAGAAAAAAAAAAGAAGGGAGAATTCCTGTTTTTTCTCCTTGTAGTCTCAACGATAAGTAAAATAAAATATTAGTCAAATATCATATTTATTCCCTTATAATTGCAGCTCTTTTTATCATTTCGAAACGGTATTATTTGTGTTGAAGCTGTAATGAAAAATAAGTGTATATAGGAATTTTCCTTGCGTTTATGTATCAAATTAAAGATGAGAGTTACAGAGATAACTAAGAAAATGCATCTTACTGAAGTTGGACTATTGCAAAATTTCCACTCTTTACAGTTGGGCCCAACATAGCTGTTTCTTCAGGTACTCATCATAAGCCCATTATAGTTATCCTGATCTTTTAGCATAATTGAATTTAAATATAAGTATTATAGTTTATAAAACTTTGGTAAATATATTACATTATGGTTCAACAAAAATACACGATAAGAAGAATGTGTGTTGATATAGTGGTAGAGTGATTAATATTTAAAATTAAAGATTTCAAGTTTAAATTAATCGTCGTGTGATCTTTAAATTTATTTGTTCATTGATACTAAAAATCTACAAAATGTTCAATACAGTATTTTCTGAGGTCAAAGGTCTCAATTGGTCTAATGATAGAGTGCTTAGCATCTGAACCCATAGGTCTCAACTAAATTCCATTTGTATTTTAAAGAAACAAATTTGATATACAAAGCTAAAATAGAAACAAAACAATATTTTTAAAAAAACCCAAAAAAATTGGACTACATAGTACGATATTTTGGTTTACCCCACAAGATTTTTAAAATTAAATTGCACATAACGATCTCACATTGATTAGAGCTGAAATATATATTATAAATTTCAATATTAACAAAAAATTATATATAAAGTGAAAAAGTGATATATTATAGTCGGACTTGTAGAATATATAGTTCTCTACACAAAATTAAAATAAGGGTAATTAGGGCTAGTAAACCGGTGCCGGTTTTCTGATTAAAAGCGTAACTGAACCGATAACTGGTTTTTTCGGTTTCGGTTCGGTTATCGGTTAGTGCATATTTAGTAAATCGGTTAATCGATTTAATCGGTCGGTTAACGATTAAACCGATTAACCGATTTAAATTTATTAAATTAATTAAATTATATTCCTATTAAATTAAATTTTCAAAAATCCCCACCACATTAGGGTTCTGTTTCGTTTGAGACTTTGAGTTTGAGCAGCAGAGATAGTTCACCTATCTTTCCACCGGCGCCTCCCTTGCTTCCCACCGGCACCGGCGCTTCTTCCCATCGGCGTCGCTGCGCCCACCACCCTCCCCCCCATGCTCAGCCTGCATACCGCAGCCTTTCTCCCAGGTCCCAGCCCCTTTCTCCCTCCGCCAGTCTCGCCCTCTCCACCGATGACCGCTAGCTTCGCTCCCTGCGCCAGCGTCGCCCTCCGCTTCTCAACCTCGACAAAGTATTGCCAGATTCACCTGAATCACCTAAATCAGGTATTTTCGATTTTGGATTAAATTACATATTTACATTGTTGAATGTTGTGTTACTGCTCTGCTTCTTGTTTTCGTTTTTTTTTTTTTTGAATGAGGGTGCAGTTTAGTTTGTAAATTTCAAGGCATGTATAGGTTGAAAGGTGGCAATGGAGCTCTGCTGCTTGTAATAATTGTACAAAACCATCAGCTATGTTTATTTTGATTTGTGTATAGTGATCTTCGTCATTACCAATGATTGAATGATATATTTATATCATTGTTCAATAATTGGGTGCTACCACTAATTTTCTGGTTGCTGCTAATCAATTGGAAATGGATGTTTATATATTTAAAGAAGGGAAAAGGTGCAGATTGGCCCCCGAAGTAGTAACCCCTATAGCGTATAACCTCTCTTTACTAACTGTGTGTGCAACTAAACCCCTGAACTCCGAGAAAAGGGTGCAAATTCCCCCCTCTGACCTAATGCCGTTAAGTGTCCGTTAACGTTTGGGTTTAATTGCACCCTCTACTTCAGGGGTGGATCTGCACCTTAATTTTTTTTATTATTTTTTTTTATAATTTTAGCAACCCACCTCCGGCATCAACTTAACCGCCCCCTGTACTTATTGGCTCCAACTTACACTTTGTCAGCTCGCACACGCTCAATCTCTTGATCGTCGACTGCTTACCGCCGACATGCAGCAGCATCACCAACTCCAGATATGGACCTGGATCGAATCCTGCTTGGTCCAAATCCATATCCGCATTTTTTTACTTAGGCCAGGATCCGGTCCAAAGAAATGAGATTCATGTCCAGATCAATTAGATTCACAGGGTCTCGAGTCCTGACCCGGATCCATTCTTTTTTCTCTTTTAAAATAAATTTACAAATATTAAATTAACCAAAAATAAAATCATAATTATTATCTATAGTTTTAATATTTATTCAAAAATAAATAAATAAAATTTAAATATATATTATATAGATGATGAAACATGAAATCAGCACCTAATCTAGAAAGCAATAAACGGTACATGGATTTACGTGGTTCGGTCATGAAGACCTACGTCCACGAGTGATCTTTGAGTGTTTTCACTATATTGAGAGTGTTTACATATTACAAGTGTGTTGCTCGAATGAATTGATCCCCCCAATGCTTATGCTAAACCTTCTATTTATAGATAACTAATTGGGCCTAATCCTTAAAGCCCACGAAACAGAGAAATGGAGCCCAACTCAGTGGTAAAGTTAGCTCTGGCAAGGTTGTCTTTGGTAGCTCTAGCTGGTAGCTCTGCACCCTGGCAAGGCTGTCTCTAGCTCTATCTCTGGCAGGGGCAGATAGCTCTGCTCTGGCGGCGGGTAGCTCCGCTCTGGCGGCGCGTAGCTCTGCTCTGGCAGGGTGGGGTGGCTCTGCTCTGCACTCTGGCGGGCGGGTTGATCTCTGCTCTGGCAGGGCGGGTAGCTCTACTCTGCTCCTCGGCAGAGCTGTGGTCTGCTCTGCTCTGCTCCTCGGCAGAGCTGTGGTCCGCTCTGCTCTGCTCCTCTGACCTGAGTGATTCCTCTGACCCGAGTGATTCCTCTGCCCAAGCCCATTCCTCTGCTCTACATATATTACTCCTCATCAGCTACTCCCCCCTCTTGTCTGGCTAGTTGCTCTGAAAACAGAGTAACTAGTCAGAGTGTTTCTGACGAATTTTTTGTTGCTTTGTGACCTTTGATTGTCAACTATGATATTTTAACTTCTCACTCGCTTAAGACAAGATGTTTTCACTTAGCGACATAGCAAATTCAAAATACTTTAGCCCTGCAACTTTGACTTTTCCTTTTGTTGCTCTGACTCTTCCTTCATATGCATTTCTCTGACTCTTCCCTCGTGCTGGCTGGAATACTCTGCGCGGAGCATAACTGGTCATAGGGACCCAACTAACTTTCGCGGCTTACGATTAATTAAGAACCCTCTGCGCGGAGCATGGATGATCCGGGAGATGCATCCAACTTTCGCGGCTTACGATTAAGACAACACCCTGCACGGAGCATAGACGGTCAAAGGGACCCGCCTAACTTTCATGGCTTACGGTTAAAACGAACCCTCTGCGCGGAGCATGAATGATCCGGGAGATGCATCCAACTTTCGCGGCTTACGATTAAGAGAACACTCTGCGCGGAGCATGGATGATCCGGGGGATGCATCCAACTTTCGCGGCTTACGATTAAGAGAACACCCTGCACGGAGCATAGACGGTCAAAGGGACCCGCCTAACTTTCATGGCTTACGGTTAAGAGAACACCCTGCACGGAGCATAGACTGTCAGAGGGACCCGCCAAACTTTCGTGGCTTACGGTTAAGAGCCCTGCACGGAGCATAGACGATCAGAGGGACCCGCCTAACTTTCGTGGCTTACGGTTAAGAGAACACCCTGCACGGAGCATAGACGGTCAGAGGGACCCGCCTAACTTTCGTGGCTTACGATTAAGAGAACAACCTGCACGGAGCATAGACGGTCAAAGCGACCCGCTTAATTTTCGTGGCTTAAGGTTAAGAGAACGCCCTGCATGCACTACAAGAAAAACGTTAATAGACAACAGACGAAAATCGTTGTCTATTAGAAAAACACCTGTTGTAAATGAAGGTATTGTCTATTGATGGGCGGTCATAGACAACGGTCGAAGAACCGTTGTCTATTCTCAGATAGACAACGGTGGCATGTCCGTTGTCTATTTTCTAATAGACAACGATATCCGAACCGTTGTCTATTCTCTAACAGACAACGTACGAAGACCCGTTGTCTATATGCAAATAGACAACGGACCGGGTACCGTTGTCTATTTCTTATGTCACAGTTTTTGCTTTGTTAATATATTTAAAATTTCCTATTTTTCGATCTATATTTCATTAAATCTAAAAACATAATATAAAAAGTCAAAAATACATAAATTAATAATAAAATTTCATACATTAGAATAAAACACCATCATCCTACATCCATTAGTATCAAACATCAATAGAATCAAAAATCATCATCCTATTACATCTCTTGGATTCCTGCTTAAACACACACATTGATTCGTTTAATTAATTAAAAACGTGTAAATGGGGGTTTAAAAGATGAAAAATGTATAATGAAGAAGTGGAACGGGCATCCTCCTCTTTATCGACCAATCTGCAGTTGCACCAAAAAACAAGTCATCAAAAACCGCGCATATATCCAAAAACAAACAAGTCATGATCCAACACAAGACAAGCATAAGTTACAGGAATTGAATTTGAAATTGTAATATGATATTAGTAAAAACCAAGTTGTAATAGGATAAGCAAATAATATTATCAGCCTTGAATACCTTTCTATCTGTTAATATTGTTGTCAAAAACCGGCTCCTCGCATATTTATATTCCTTTGCTAAGAATCTTGACAGCCATGGCATTCACCTGAAGTACATATTTTGAAATCCCAAACAGAATATTGAAGTGATTTCAAGTATTCGATATGCAAAAACTTGGATTGTATACTGAATGGAGAAGATAAAGTCATGGAGATTGGTAAACAGAATATTGAAGTGATTTCAAGTATTCGATAGCCTCATCCAGCATTGAAGCTTTGTCTAACTGAATCCATAAATTTAAAGCTAAAATGAGAATTTAATTCAAATAGCTTTGGTTCAAACTTAATGATATGAATAGCAACTAAACTTTCATACCATGTTGCAACGTGGGATGAGTTCTTGTAGTGCCCTCATTTTCTCATTTATCCTGTCCCGTCGCCTCTGCACGAGAAACGACATTCAATCAGTTCAGCAACATAATTACATGACAAAATAAATTGGTGATCAAATTACTTAAAAACTTCTCTCATATGACCATAAAATCAGTTGCTTCATATACAACAGTAAAATACTTGGAGAAGGTGATAATTACTCTCGTTTTGGACATTAAGACACATTATTAACAGATCACCAACTGGATAATATTAACGAGTTTAAAATTATTTAAGGCCATTATCTTAGGGCTATTTGCAAAAATAGGCCACTATTTTTTGGACTTGCAAAAATAGGCCAATTATTTTAGTTTTTGGCATTTTTAGGCCACATTTGAGCTCAATTCAACATTAATAGGCCATTTTTTGGGGTCAAAATGTGGCCCAAAATAGCATGATTGGGTAAACATGTAGCCTAAAAATACCAAAAACTAAAATAATTTGCCTATTTTTGCTAGTCCGAAAAATGGTGGCTTATTTTTGCAAATAGTCCTAAGATAATGACCTTAAATAAATTTAAACTCTAATATTAACAGACACTAAGAGGATAATATTGACTTTTGATAAAGCTCTTTGCATCCTAAAGTGTGGTGGGCATGTTGGAGTAGCACAAGCAGGAGCTAAGGCTGCAGCTCCCGAGTCTTCGATCTCTGCTGATGGAAGTTCAACTGCATTCTGTAGGTCTGTGCTGTTAGCAGAATAGGTCTGTGCTGAAGTGCCATCAGCAGAAAATATAGACCAAAGATGAGCAATGTAACAAGATGATGATATGCAGACAACATAACACGGAGATAAGCCAATGTCAGTATATGGAAATGGGGCAAATTTGTTCATTGACAACATAAACACCAGTTTATCAACTAATAAATGTCTAAGTCTCACTTTTTTTTTTTCAGTTGAAAATCGGGAATCTTGGCAAGAAAACTCATTCCACCTAATTCTTAGAGTTTAGCAAATAGGTATATGTATATTGTAAACTCATTCCACCTAATTCTTAGAGTTTCCACATAAATCAGATTTATAAAGTTTAGATTTTTCTAACATATAACAATTAAGCAAATTAACATCATGACATAAATACTCGATAATGCCATATATCTGTCTTTACATGTATGCATTACTAATAGTATTTTGCAAGCAAATTGACTCAACCGAAGACTCTATAGATTCTATACCAAAACTCTATACCAGAACTCTGTAAAAATTAAAATAGGAGCTAATTGAAATCTATACCAGAACTCAGTAGATTATGAATCGAAATTTCTTCTTCCTGGGCAACAATGGACATGTGAAGCAATTTCCCCAAAATTCCCAACATTAAGAAAAAAGAAATTGCTGGTTCATCGAAAGCAATCGATCAAATAAGAACTCTTTCCTCAGGTTTTAGCTTAGGGTACTTACAATTGAGTCAAGTCGGCGTGCCATTGGTAAACCTGCCGGAGGAAAATCCACCGGGAAATCGCTTGGCAGCGGCGTTGGTGACGAAATCCGGGGTGGACGGAGGCGCAGGGGTGGAGGGACTACGGAGGTTGTCGTCTCTGGCAGGGAGGCGTCGCGCCAGGGTGGAGGGAGTAGCGAGGCGGTGCCGCGCGGCCGCGCCGGAGTGGAGGGAGGTGGTCGCCGAGTGAGGGAGGCTAGGGTTATGCGGCGGCAGAGCTGGGTGTAGGGGATATGGGCGCCGCTTTTCAATTTTCTGTTCACTCACTTTATGTTTTTTTGTGTATTTAGGTTGAGGGTTTAGATATTTGAAAATAAATATAAAATATATTCATTGTCTATTGTCATGATAGACAACGGTTTTCAGACTGGTTGTCTATGACCGCCATAAATAGACAACGGTTTTTGGAAAACCGTTGTCTATAGTCATATTAGACAACAGGTTTTGAAGAGTGTTGTCTATATTATGTTGTCTATGAGTTGAATTCTTGTAGTGACGGAGCATAGACGGTCAGAGGGACCCGCCTAACTTTCGTGGCTTACAGTTAAGAGAACACATTGCATGGAGCATAGACGGTCAGAGGGACCAGCCTAACTTTCGTGGCTTACGGTTAAAACGAAGCCTCTGTGCGGAGCATGAATGATCTGGGGGATGCATCCAACTTTCGCGGCTTACGATTAAGAGAACACTCTGCGCGGAGCATGGATGATCCGGGGGATGCATCCAACTTTTGCGGCTTACGATTAAAACGAACCCTCTACTTTTCCCTTTACTAGGATGTTGACCTTGGATGTTTGTCTTCCCCTTGACTTGCTAAGCAGCAATTTGGATTGAAATTATGAATTATAGGTAAGTATTCAACAAACTTACCTTGCTCAACCCAACACGGAAAAACAAAGTAGCCGATCACACGTAAAAGCAAAGTATGATCTCAAGACTCACGAAAATAATGCAATAGCTAGAGAATATAAAAATTGTCGAGCTCGACTTTATTTTTCTCTTCGCCTTTTATCGATGAAACATCTAAGCCTCTTGCTTCCAGAAGAACTCGTCCATAATAATCTTGATAATCAATCTCAGATGTTTATCCATTGATGAAAAAGACTCTATCACATGCTTTAAGCTAAAAAACTTGAGTTATCACAAACTTTAGAAGTATATCCCCATGAGAATTATACTTCAATAATAATTCCTCTATGCTTATCCATAAGTAGATAAAATCTAACAAAAAACGTAACAACGATGTACCAATCGTCGTTGTTACAAGTCTATAAAATGACAAATAAATAATATAGATTATTCCTACTCTAACAATATAATATCACTCTTAACATATCTTATCATATCTTGAAGGATTAGATAGGACTAGATTAGATTAATCTTATCATATCTTGTTCGGTTGGGTGGATACGACCTGTGACTCAATCTTGGGAGAGTTCCACATAGGATTAGTCTTAGTGTATGAGTCTTGGCTTACCCCCTATGACAAAATTAGTCTTGGGCCAACTCAATCTTAGGTAATATCAGGCTAATTTAATCTCGGCAACCGAACGCCCCCTATGTGGACAAAACTCAATATTACTTAACACATGAATAATTAATCAGCAATATACTACTCAAAGTACATGAGTTAAAACAAGATGACTCCTCCTCAATATAACAGTGGAACAATGGAATGTAACAACATATGTTATTACATAGGTACAAGCGATTAGTCAAATACATCATCAACAATTATCCAAACATAAGAGCTAAAACCTATAAGCTTAGAAAACACTAACCACCAAATATCTTAGCCAGAAAAGATCTAACACCTTCCAAAAAAACCAAAAGCTACTGCTAGCTAAACAACAAAAACAACTCCAACTTCTCCCTTTTTTGTCTCAATAAATGGAAAAGTGTCAAACGGACAGCGATTCGGACGCCACATCCTCAACACCACCATCAGGATCATCATTCGCCTCATTGTTATGCCCAGAGATTGTCTGGAAATGACAGAATGGCGTAAGTCATAGATGAGTGAATCGGGTTTACAAGATGACAAACTGACACCACGTCACTCATAGATAGCAAAAGATTAATATATCCTTTCATAAAATAATATTTTATGTGTTGGTAGTAGGGGTGTCGATCGGTTCGGGTTCAGTTACCCGTACCCGAATTTTCGGTTACCCGAACCTGAAATTGTCAAATTTCAATAACCGTTCCCGAACCGTTTTCGGAGTTCGGTTACCCAATACCTGCTTCGGTTAACCAATTGGGTTATTTGGGTATCCGAAATACCCATTTCAAAAATAAAATTAAAATAAATTACTAGTTAGAGGATTTGAACTCTGGTCTCCAGAAAATACACAGAGCAATTTATCCACTAAACTAAAGCTTATTCTTGTATCAAACGAATTCAATACACAGCAACATCACAACAAATTCAAAACAAATCAAACGAATTGAATCTAATGCCACCAGACCCACCACTATCACTCTAGATCACAACAAATTCAGCAATTATTTCATTGAAATTCAGAGGTTAATTTCGAAATCATCACCCATCACTCATCAGAATTCAGAGGTTAATTTCTGAATCATAAGAAATTTCTGAATTTGCAAGATATAGCAAGAGGCTAATCAATAGAGCTCAAACCCTACCTATCGGACTGCCGGTTGCATGAGCTCGCGGTGCGGCCTGGGACAGGAGGCTGGAGCGGCGGCCTGGTCGCGCAGCAGTCGCACGCAGCAGTCGCGCAACAGTCGCGGCGCTTAGACAGGGCGGCGGACGGAGGGCGGTGGATGTCTTCGGACGTCGGAGAGGTGAAGGAGGCGGACGGGATTCAGGGAGCTGGGAGGAGGCGCAAGAATTAGGGTTCTTCCTTTAGGATTCTAAAACCGATTTTCTAATCTAAATTTCTAATTTTAATTTACAAATATATTATATATGATATATATATTAAATAATTAATAAAATAATGTTCGGTTATTCGGTTAACCCGTTCGGTTTTTCGGGTTAACCGATAACCGAAATTTTCAAAAAAATAATAACCGAAACCGACCCATTACCCGAAATTTTCGGTTATTGGATACCCAAACCCGGGAATTTCGGTTCAGTTAATTGGATACCCAAAACCCGATAACTATTTAGACAGCCCTAGTTGGTAGGTTGTTGTGATAAATGTAGGGTTTGACACTAAAGCACTACTCCAGAGGACAAAACCTAACAACAGTCCTCTAGAGTATGGGGAGAGTGGTTGTAAACCACTTCCTAAAAATATGCGGATGATCAATTACGTAAGCTTGAGGATTGACTTTGAAATGCTATTCTAGAGGACAACACCTAACAACACTCCTCTAGTAGAGGGAGTGGTTGTAGTGGGATAAAATATGTAGTCCATATTTCCCTCAAAAAGACCCCCCAACTAACCAAAACGATAGTAAAAAACCACCCAGTATTAAAGACAAACCTGGGAAGGGGCTAATGCCAACCCCCTTAGGAGACAAAATTATGTCAAACCCAGGGATAATTAAGCAATGCTCTGTATATATACACGATTAAACCCTTACATAATCTCGTTCAATTTTCCTAAATATGTTCAAGGCTCAATAATAATGAAGTAAGGGAGACCATGCATGGACACATGACATCAGCATAAGAAAGGTGCTAACCGTCTGGTGTCAGAAGGTACTACTTGAGAAAGAGAGTATGTGTGTACGTGTGACAAGCACAACTTCGACCAATAAAAAAATTTGAATAGTAACAAATTAAATTTGGAACTATGGATCCAATCGCCCCAAAAGGCCTCCAAAAGCACAAGAAACATCTATAAATAGAGGAAGAAGAGAAGAAGAAAACTCAAGCAATATTTCAACTTAAAACTCCATAAGATAACTGAACTGCATAGAAAGAATTCAACACCAAGAACTAAAATCTTGCTGCACTTATTGAGAAACATAGTCATAGTCTATTTTTACACAATTATTACGAGAGATTAACCCACCCATTATAAAGGGTAAAGATTTTAGTGTGATCTTGATTCCAATTAGTATGTTATGACTCAATCGAGTTAGAGGGTGTTTAACTGAGCTTATAAACTTTTCAAAACAGCTTATAAATTGTTTACGAACTTATAAGCTACTTCAAAGTGTTCGACAAAATAAGCTCCTAAACAACTTTTAAGCTGTAAAAATAAGTTCCAAGAGCTTATAAGCTCCCCAAAAAATGAGTTCCTCTACCCCAACTTATTTTCTCATTATCTTATAAGCAACACTCATTTTACAAAAATAACTCAACTATGATTTTTTATTTTCATCATAGTATCATTTTAATTTCATTTTTCTTCGATTTTCTCTCTCTAACAAAGATTTTTTCTCACTAACTAAAATTTCTCTCTCTAACTTATAAGCTCATTTACCCAAACACTTTGACAACTTATAAGCTCTTAAGAAACTACATCTTATAAGCTCCAAGAGCTTATAATAAGCTCTTTAAAGTAAGCTTAGCCAAACACCACTGGCGGAGCTAGGGGTGGGGCAGGGGGGTCACTGGGCCCCCCTGGGATTTTAAAAAATATTAGGATATTTTTGTAATTTTATATTAAAAATAAAAAATATATAATTTTATCAACATCATTATCTTGTTGAGCTATTTTATAATGTAATTGATATGTAAGCTTTCGAGTTAAGACATTTAGAATAAGTAAACATATAATTAATTTATACATATCATGTTTGGATTGGATTCTAGAGATTTATTTTTTGAATTTTATATTGAAAGTTACTTTGCCTTACAAAGTTTCATGGGATTTTGGAAAATAAAATCACGGACTATTTTGAATTTATAATTTTAATGTCTTTTTAGTTTGGCGAATTAAATCATTATTTTTTCAAGTTTTGCAATTTCGTCCCCCAATTTTTTTCGATCGCTAGAGCGTCGAATTGGAGCTTACATGGATTAGTAAAGACGATGACATTTTTGTGAGGCCTAAACGACATCGTTTCGTACCATTTCAATTAAAAATTTCTCCAAATTAGAAAGAGATTGTATCTTGTATTTGCACTCTATATAATATTCAATATTTAGTAATTTTATTGCAAAATACATCGTAAAATGAATATGAGCTTGAAAATCTGTTAAAATGTGTTTTTTGTAATTTAAATAATATTATAATTGTGTTATTGATTCATTTATTTTTAATTTAATTTAATTTAATTTAATTTTTACTTTTTAATTTAATTATTAATTTTCTTTTAAAAATTTTTTTGGACCCCCTGAATCGAAAGTCTGGCTCCGCCCCAGCCAAACACCCTCTTAATGTCGAACCATGAAGTTGTATCAATTATAGAACAGGTATAATGTGTGTGTGCTATGTGCTTTTTTTTTGTTTGTTTTTTTTGGGGAGGGAGGGGAAGACTTTGAAACTTAAAAAGCCGTGTGCAAAATTTTCAAATGAATTACTATCTCACTTAACTTATATGAAGCACTCCCCCCGCCACCCACACACACACCAAAAAAAAAAAAAACTCGTATGAAACAAAATCAATGCGTATTCATACACTATCAGTTAACTTTTCATGAACTGTTACCTCAGATGCAGCTTTATTTTTATTTACGTATTTATTGGAAACCTGTCGCGATTCTTATCTGTATTAATTCAAACATTGAATCTTCTTTTTACTTATGAATAATTGCATAACTAATTTTGTATGACCTCAAAAAAAAAAATTGTATGACCTCAAGTAAAAAAAAAAAAATTGTATGACCTATATAATGTTGAATTGCATACATCTAATTTTATGATATGACGGCATCAAAAGAAATATTAAGATATACATATTTTAGAAAAAAAAAATATTAAGATATAACCTCATCATTTATTAGTATATTCTTTCATAGCAAAATGGCTAGGCTGGCAAATTTGATACGTGTCCTGTTGGAAAAGCGAAAGCCATCAATCACTCCACAACCACAATAATACTATACGCATTGCTGAATCTTGAAACTAATTTTCAGTAAAAGTTTAAATAATATAATCGATTGTCAAAAAAAAGGTTTAAACAATTATGTTTTCAAGGACATTCAATGATAAGTGTTGACTACTCTATACTGTATTTAAAAACATAATGATATACTCTACCATCCTCATTCTCGTTCTCGTTCCCAATTCCAAAAGGAAAATTCGAATAATGGTGTTATATACAACAATTGCATAAAACGAGTACTTGAGTAAATTAATTTATGTAACCGTATTACATACAGTATAATGGATTAATATAATTTATGGAACGAATTTTCGAGCTGTTTTAGAAAATGACTTGAATTTTTGTTTATCTTTTGAACATTAAATTTTGCAAAAAGTTTTTTGGCCCGCAATCTAGAATTCTACATTAGAAAGTTGAATAAATTTGTTGAATTCTAACGTTGAATATAAAATAAATAAATAAGATGGTAAAAAAATTCACTTCACACTGGAACATCGTCGCTATTGTATTTGTATATTATAGGCGAGATTAATCAAGCAAAACGATCTAACTTTTCAATGTTAGGATTCTTGATCATGAATCAAAATTTAAACTTTATGTAACGTTCGAGCCTTTTACAAATAAACTAAAGTTTAAATAATTTTTATAAAAGCTCCAAATTTTAGTTCATAACAATATTTATCATATTTTTTTTTTGTCAATAATAACTAATAACTCTTAAATTCAAGTTAATGGAGTATTTGATAACGAAGAATAACTCGGTTGATAATATGTTTTCCCTCTAAACATTATGTTAGGGTTCGAATCATCATAAAAGAGGAAATAGAGAACTATTATTAATATTTTTTAAAGAAAAAAAATAAAGATAATAATTTAAAATTATCTACGGAAAATTGCAAAAAAAAATAATGAAATAGACTAATACATATAATTTAGATTTTATTACTAAATTATACTTCATCCGTCCTCATCAAATGTATTCAATCTATTCACTCACAATAAAGTGAGATCCTTATATATATATATATATATAGGGTTAGGTTCAATGAAAAAGGCCTAAATGTAAGAAAGAAGAGAGAAGTAATCTCATCCGTTGATCTTATCTAATCTAACGGACATGATTTGTTCACGCCATGTTCAACGAATTTTTTCGTTGAACATTCGTGAACATATACAATATTTTTGGGGGTTCTGGGTTTTGACACCCCATATGTTCAACGAAAAAATCCGTTGAACATGGCGTGAACAAATCATGTCCGTTAGATGAGATAAGATCAACGGATGAGATTACTTCTTTCTTCTTTCTTACATTTAGGCCTTCTTCATTGAACCTTGGCCTATATATATATATATATATATATATATATATATATATATAGGGGGTAGGTGTGTATGGATTGGTTATTGTGAGAATTACAGTTTTGTGAGAACGTGATAACACTGCACTAGACATATAAAGTTATTGTATTTTAAGTGAAATTTTCTTGCACTCGAAAAAAAAATGAATTTCCACCCCTTGTGGAATTTAAACTCAAGTAATGCATTCATTGGGAAGAGGAAAGAGAAGCCGAAAGTTACTTAAGGCACTTTGGATGTGTGTTATTTGGTTGTTGTGGAAACGAATGAATGATAGTAGGTTTGAAGGAAAGATGTGGGTTACCCACAAGCTGGTCCTGGAGATCAAAGGCAGGCTTTGGAGCTGTAACAAAATTTTTAATGTTGTTAATTTGGAACTTAGTTTTTCTGAGTGGTGCTCAGGAGAGTTTGTGCTCTCCTCTTGTATGAAACTCTAGGTATCTCTGGTACCTCCTTGTCTCTTTTTATTGATTTCTTCTGATAAAAAAAAATTAAATAATGCATTCATCACAGATCTTCACAATTAAAGGGATGAGATTGATTTTCTGTTGTCGTAATAATTAATGGTAACATATGTATACTTTAATAAGTTCGTTAATTAATACATACTTAATTTGTTCACATTTATAGTTTCCTCTAATTCACAAACATCGATCAATGCTTCCCAAACCTCTCTCGAATAGTTTCTTGGCCAATCCCCAATTAATAGTTCAAGTTAAAATATTACACCAAATTATAATTAATAAAATACATAAACATTTTCCTTTTTTTGTTGGTTGCTTATGTTTTCTCATTTCTGTCATTGCCTCCTCATGTGCCAACACATATGCAGCTCCAAATTAATTACATGGCTTATATTTTGGCTTCAATATTTTGATTAGAGTTAATGAATGAAAACATACTGTGCTGCATTTTTTAACACAATGGTCCACCCATAGCCCTAATCGAAGACATTTATGCTGTGTTTGGCTAAAACTTAGATACTTGTTATCTTCAAGCATTTATGGGCTATCATGGAGTGAATTATTCAACACTTATCTAAATAAATACGAAAAATAAAATATTTTACAACTAAGACCTCTATTGATTTAAATAGATCGTACGTGTCTAACGTCATATATAATGTCAGAAAAAGAAAAACTTAAAAATAATTAATTGAAAAATTATGCTCAGTTTGTCTATTTTAAAATGGTCATCAAGTCTTAATATGTGAGTTTGTCTATTTTAATTCTTTCAAAAAAGGATATGGAAAAATTAACAACAAAAAATATGGATATATATGTAGATAAATTATATATGTGCGAAAAAAATGAAAGTAAAATGATGTGATGGTTTGATGGGCATGGCTCCAACTTAGCACATGGTGCACACATGCACATGCAGTAGGGGTATTTTGTATCAACACCCAAATTAGTTGTATTGTTAGGAATATGAAATTATCCAATGAATATATTGGATTGATTATTGAACAAATTTTGGGTGGAAGATAGTGGATGGTTGAAATTGAAGTGCATGTGCTCCATGTGTATGGTAGGGAGACATGGTGGTGGTCATATGACACTTGTATTTATTTCATCAAATCAATCTCATTTAATTCAAAGATAGATACTATTTTTTCCAATTCCTCATAAATTAATTAATACTACTATTTTTCCTAGTTCATGATGATAAAAGAGTGATAATATGAATATAAATTGATTGATCTATATCAATTAATAGTACTATTTTCTTGGATTTATTTATTTAATTCTGACTGATCAGGAGGGTATTATTATTATTATTATTATTATTATTATTATTATTATTATTATGTCTTCACATAATAGAAGTGATGGGGTTGTGTTTTGCAATTATCAATTTAGTGAGACGGTGAAAATTGATTTATTTGAGAATAAAGTAACATTTAATGCTGGTTGACTTTGGAAGCCTCCGTACCATTACATGCAAGTTTGTTTTAATTAGCTAGTCTTTATAGTTTTCTGTATATTTTTATTTCACTTTTCAATCATATTATACTGTAAATCTGTAATATGGCATCATTGATTACCACATATAACATATTCAATATAAACTTTACTGTAATACCCTTAAAAAATAGCGGAATAAAATATAAACTACAATACAAAATAACTAGAAATAATAGGTGGTTGTTGCGTATAGAATATAGCTACTAGTATCTAGTATACGTTAATTAGCAGAGTTGTTAGCATGGTTACTTTTCATAAATTAATAACATAACATTAACTCAAATTTGCTTTTCATACGATTTCTTAAAAGGTTGTTAGTAAACTTTATCTATAACTTAAAAAAATAGTAGTATAATATTTTAATACAAATTCTTCTGTACGGTCGGCCGCACGTGCAATAAGTCCGGCTCGCCCAATTCGATTGGATCTGCCCGTGCAGTGCGGGTGGCCTTACAGGAGATCACCTTATCTTTTAATTTTTTATATTTTTATAATACCTAAAAAAATTCAAAAGATTTAAATCGACGTGTACAATTAAAACAATATTTTACCATCGTAAAATTTGGGGATGTTCTTATTGCAAGTTGCAAGTGGTGTTGAAAGTATAAGATTGTAAAAATCATACTATAAAATTATAAATTTAGATATATGTTTATATATGACAAATAATTGTTAGTCATGCCTTTTACTCCTATTATATATTTAGTTTAATGAGTTATAAGTAGGTCAATTGATTTTTATTTTTCCTTTCTATCCCAAACGAGGATTATGAAACTCCTTGAGGTACGAATTATTGTACTAGTAACTTGTTTCAAAATGTAGTGTTAAATCAAATTGTAAACACGAGCTTATAAGCTTGTCGAAAGATTTTGTCATAAACGTTAAAACAACTTATAAGACGTAAAAATAAGCTCCAATAACTTATAAGCTCTCCAAACAAATAAGTTTCACAACCAACTTAATTGTTCATAATCTTATAAGCAAGATCATTTTACAAATATAAATTATATAATTATATTATGGTTTGTTATTTCCATCATATGTTCTTTTACTCTCTCTCTCTAATTCAAATTTTCTTTCTCTAACTCACAACTCTCTCTACATCTTATAAGTTCAATTATTTAAATACTTCGACAACTTATAATTAAGCTTTTGAGACATTGCATTTTATGAACTCTTAAAAACATTTTATAAGTTATTGAAACTCATAATCTATTTAAAATTAATAAACTTAGCAAAACACATTCTAAACTGGAGAGAACGAGGTCAATATTAAAAAGACCTAAAGTGAATAGTCTGTAATTTATTTCATTAATAATTTATTTTATTTATCATGTGTACACACATGCACGTCCAAGTAGTTCTAGAATGCAGAATTATTTTTTTTCAAAGAAAATAATTAGATTTTTTTTTTCAAACTCTAACCCCCCCTTCTTAAAAAATGTTTTTTTTTTCAAATCATTAGGTTTACGACACGACTAATTAGTTAAAAACGTACCTTTTTTTTTCTAACGGTTGTTGGTTTGGATAACTAACTAAGAAAAGGGAAACCCTAAAAATTTATGTTTAATTAGTAGTGTGATGTCACTATGTCATTTTATTTGAATAAAAATAAGGTTAGTGTTAATTGA
Source organism: Salvia miltiorrhiza (assembly GCF_028751815.1). Taxonomy (NCBI): domain Eukaryota; kingdom Viridiplantae; phylum Streptophyta; class Magnoliopsida; order Lamiales; family Lamiaceae; genus Salvia; species Salvia miltiorrhiza. The sequence goes on along the minus strand of NC_080394.1, from coordinate 14,517,826 downwards.
TTTCTTAAAAGTGAACTTGTTACTTACTTATTATATAGTTGAGGATTTTATTTACGTAATATTACCATCAATCAGCGTCCAAGTTTATCATATGCTAAATGTCTCAATCCTTATTCCTAGATATTCTGGATCAGAAAGTACCCCCACAATTTTGAGTTTTGATTTGTGGAATCATACGCATAGAAAATAGCTATAGAAGTGAAAGAAAACAAAACTTCGAAATCTAACACGATTCTTTTGGTTTGTCTTCTTCGGTATTTAATCTTTTTTTATTTTATTTATTTTCTATCGAGTCATGGGATGGGAGAGGCCTATACTTTGAGAGTTCAAGGGTTTTTTAGGACAGTAACTTATATTGATTTGGAAATTAGGACAATAACTTTCGAACTTGTAAAAATAGGACACTAATTTTTTTTAGAGTAAAATAGGACACTAATTAATAAGTGTTGCATCCGCAGGACATTTTTTAGCCAATTATCGGCTGAGAAATGTCCTATTTTTACAAAGCTTATTAATTAGTGTCCTATTTTACTCTAAAAAAATAATTAGTGTCCTAATTTTACAAGTCCGAAAGTTATTGTCCTAATTTTCAAATCAATCTAAGTTAATGTCCTAAAAAATCCCCTGACTCATACTTTGACAATAAAGGTGACAGAGTTCACTATTTATTTAATTATTTTCAAATTTTCAAAAGCTATTCGACATGATAAAGTTTACCCTTTTATAAATTTAAAATTCGTTCATAAAACATTGATTTTGTTTAATTAGGTCTTATAATCTCATTAATACATTGTTTTCAATATATTAGCAAAATGTCAAGTATACTTTAGAGCCCTAACTATAATAAGTCTTAAATTTTTTAACCAAACCAGTAGATCAAAATTTGAAAAGAGTGAAAAACCTTGAATATATTAGTATTACATTGCTTTTTCAAAGAAATCTCAAATTTGAACTGTGGAGGGAAGTGAAAGTTGAGTACAACACTTGAACTTTAATTGGATGTTACTTTATTGAAGAAGAAAAAAAAAGTTGCGAAGATGGTTAAATAGCAAAGAGCTGCCAATTTTCTGGTAACAAACTTGGCCTACAAAATCTAGAGCTTTCATTTTTATTTCATTTTTGAACCCCACAAAACAATATCTTTACTATATATATATGTATATATTTATGTGCACAATAGTCTATGTAAAAATATTATAGTACTACAATATAGCATCATCACCGGCCGTACATATGTGTCTTAATATATAATTAAATTAAAATGAGATCGATCGAATTACAGATGAAGCAATAGTGTTTTAGTGGGTATACTGAATTACTGATAACTCTGTGGGCCTATTTTTATTTTTGCTTACCAGAAATTCTTACTAACTATTGGAGAAACCAAAGCAAATTTTACGACAGTGACAAATTATGAAAGGGCAATGCTTTTTTTTTTTTGTTCTTGAAGGAGGCGATGCTTAAATTGTTAAATGAACATATTTTCATCCTATTGCCCAATTAAATTAACACAGATTCTCCTATCATACAGCATGTATAGGTGAAACGGGTCGTATCGGGGTTGAAGAGAGGATTTGGGCTCAGATTTGGGCGGATTTGGGCACGGATCGCGGTCGAAGGATAATCTAAAGTAATTATGGTTGTGATGAAAATTAATAATTATTTTTATGACCCGCCCATATATAAAAACAATCCACGGCCTGCCTTAGCCCCGACCCGATCCGTCTGTTCCATACATTTGGTCTCAGACTCTCACATGAGATCAACTCTTAAATTAATGCAATCACGGTTTGAAGATTCACTAAACTACATTGTTCATTTTTCGAATTCTCAATATTTACGCGACTTTTGAATTATTTTGAAATTATGTAAAATATCAGCTTTTAATTTTTCGCAATTACAACATGCATTCCGAATTTTATCCGACAATATGTTGTAACAAATTAATATTTTTTACGAGTCCCTACATATATCCAATCCATTATAGTCATCATCGATCCTTACATATATGTACTGATGTTATAGACATCTACCAACGCCCTTAACTGCCGGTAGTTATAATAATGCATCAATACCCAAAAGTTTGTTACAAAATGTGAGAATAAATTTTAGTAACCCCTAATAATTGATTGGTGCATGCCATGGTACACTGGTGTATATCTTTTCCAAAAATTAAGAAGCAGACAAGGATAAAATTGGATCAAGATTGACTAAAAGCTCTACTTTATATATTTTGGATTTTATACTTCAAATTTTAAAGTAATACCTGTAAATTTTTATTGATCTTTTTCTTCCATACATGTAAATTAGAGAGAGAATGGGATACAATTGAATTTTATCTTTTTCTATTCCATTTTATTCTAAAGAAAAACTTTTCCATCTCCATCAAGTTTCTTTCATCTTCACAAGACCAAAATTGAACATCCACTTTCACAATAGCTTTAATTGTGACAACTACAATAGCGGAAAGATGAATTTTTTTTTTCACGAAGATTGTGAAAAGTTGGCTTCGAAATCGAATGAGATATTTTCGGATAAATGATTGCTTGGTTACTTATATTGAGAATGTACATTTTGAGATAATTAATAATGAGTTGATATCGCGTCGCTTTCAAAATATGAATAACAGTAGAGAATAATTGAGAGAATATTTCTTATATAATTTTATTAGAAACTGTTTTTATTATCCTCTACATATTCCCCCCCCCCCCCCCCCACCTATATCCTTGGGGTGTGGTTCCGCCATTTGCATGGCATGTAGTGTTTCTACATGTTTGTAACAATATCATATAATAATATTCAGTGTGTCTGTGTGGTGTGTGTACTTTTTTGTGCATGGGGGTGTGTGGGGTGTGTATAGTAGAAGATAACACTTGGGTCATGTTGTTTTAGGTTGCAAGCGTGACATATATTATGATTGGAACCACTAAATTTGATGTTGCATGCATGCTTCGCTTCGCCCAAAAGATAGAAATATCAATATTAATTGGGTAATTGGTGTATAAATATATTATTTATATATATATATATATATATATATATATATATTTAGTATGAATTTTAAATTTTAATTATAAATACATGAACTTTACTTATTTTTTAGTATTTAACATGAACTTTAAGATATAGTTATAAATATTCTAAAAGAACAAACATCCAAAACTAAAATATGAAAGTGAACAATAAAAATTTGTTTACAAATTTCACAAATTCAAATTGTCAATTTCATCTTTAAGATTTGGGGATTTCAGAAAGCTAATTTCGACATTTAGAAAGTCAAATTCAGAAATTTAGAGTATAAAAAAGGGCCAAAAATTGAACTGTGAAGATTAATTTTTATAGCGAGAAATTGTCCACGTCAATATTCAGACATTCCAAGTCAGCTTTAATTTGAAAAAAATGAAAAACGAGTCAAAAATTGAATAAGTTTAATGTTCATGTATTTATAACTATGTTTTAAAGTTCATATGTTAAATACCAAAAGTGAGTAGTTCATGTTAAATACAAAAAAGTGAGTAAAGTTCATGTATTTATACACCAATAATTACTCATATTAATGATCATTAATTTGTTTAAATAGATTAGAGGTGATATATATTACCCCCTCCGTCCCTAAAAACTCTATATACTCTTTCCATCCAATTAGTATTCAATGCTTATTTTAAGTGAGTTGGTGTATAAAGTAAGTTGGGCCTACTGTTAATAATTTTTTTTTTACTAAAAATGGTATAGACATTATTAGTGGGACTCAAATTCTCAATATAGTACTTAATTGAGACATTACTAATGAGACGAAGAGAGTAGTCCTTTTGTCATTTTTGGAGTACGCTAAAAGTATAACACTTTCTTTTTTGTCTCACCGTATATCCTTATATTTTACTTTTACAAATATCCTTATTTACCAAAAAAAAAAAAAAAATCCAAGCATGATCCACACTTAATTCAAACTCAACAACTCATTTTATAGGATAGAGAGGGGGGATCCTCATTTTTAAAAAGACGGCAGTCTGCCTTAGTGATTGAGTTTAATTTAAAGAACAGAAAAATCTCTAGTTATCATCACAACCAGTTCGTTGATTGCCCGTGCGCCTCTATCTTTAGCTTCAACGACTGAAACTGCTAATCTTGAAGCCTATTCAGCTGAAACTGAGACCTCAATAGATCAAACTGTTTCAGTCCTTGTCTCGGACGAGACCATAATGAGATCATTTATTTATTAAAAATATATTCAGTAACTATTTTATTAAAATTTGTGTCTAATTAAAGTGTAATTCTAGCAGATTGATGGAGTAGTATAATAATATATAGGGGGATGAATGATATATAATTTTTTCCATATAATATCAAATTACCATACATGCTATACCCAATAAGATAATAAAGTAATACATTTTGTACATAATCTATGTTTTTTATATTAATAATAAAGTCAATATTATAGATTACAGCTGTGATGAATAGGTGTGGACAATTTAAACAAAATCGTAGGTATTAATTTGGCAATATGTCATGGTACATTGGGCCCATACACAGTATATGTGGTGTTATAATAAATTCTAATAATGAAATTCTTCATAAACATCTGGATTCAAAACTAAGCAAAACTATATCATGAAGTCATGTAAAGAAAAAGAAATAATGTTTTCTCTAAAGTCATGTAATAAAGAAACTGATCATGTATTGAGATAACTTATATCACGCATGTTATGCATGAGTGCATCTGACATCTCAATCGGACTATTCACAAATTTCTAACAATAACTACAAACCCAATTGAGAAAATAAAGATAAAACTTTAAGATTTTAGTAATACTTTAAATGGTTAATTGCCAAATAGATCACCAAACACCACTCCGTTTTAGTTTTAGCATACGGTATAATATATTTATACATACAGGGAATGATTCTAATGAGAATGATTATATTATTAAAATAGAAAATAATATGAATAAATTAATATATATAGTTTTAAATAAGTTGCTGATAATACGTGAATAAATATTCATATTTGGATTTAAATTCTAAAGGGAGTGAAAATTTCACCAATTAACTAAATTTGTGTTATTTAAACATTACACGCAGCTTATTCATCAACAATGTGTATTGACTTATTAGTTATTCTCATTTTCACGAAAATAATCATTCTCACGATAATGTAGCCCTATAGGGAGAGATTCAAATGAAAATGAAGATTTAAAATGAAAACGGAGAACTATTATCAACGCTTGGATAATAAAATTAATCTACGATTGATACATCACCTTGATAGAAGAATGCACCACTTGAGTTCGAATTTTAAAGAGAGCAGATTTTTTTCGAATGAAGATAATTGCACAACGAATACAATAACTTTACATGTCAGTGAAATGTTCTCAATTAATTCACATTTTAAATTACATTTTCCACCATATATAGGAGTGGTTATAGTGAGAATCACAATTTAAAATAAAAATTGAGAATATTGCATTGACGTGTAAAGTTAGTGTATTCGTTGTGCAATTAACTGCACTAGAAAAAAAAAATTGTTCCCTCTAAAATTCGGATCCAGGTGATGCATTTACCTATCCATCAAGATGATATATATATATATGCATCAAGATTAGATGGATAAATGCACCACTTGGGTTTAAATCTTGGAGAGTGAATTTTTTCAACTACATTTAATTGTACACCGAAAACAATAATTTTACACACCAATGAAATGTTCTCAATTCTCATTTTAAATTGTGATTTTCACTATAATCAATCTCTAATACATATATATATATATATATATATATATATATATATATACACACACACACACATTAAATTATAATGTATTTATATTTTTAAACGGTGAAAAAGGTTGATATATTACCGAATGAAGGGATGGACTAAAATAAAAATTTATTTTAAATTATAAAATAGAAATAATTTTCAATCCTTAGATTATAAAGATCCACAGGTAATTCATGCTCCTGAGTTCAAATATCATAAATAGCGAAAATTTTAATTTTCACAATTCAGATATTTAAACAGCAAATTCATACGTGTTCTACATACAATTCATACAATTACATACGATTTCTTGAAAATTAAATCTTAACCCTTAAATTATGTAAAATTAATAATATAAATTTATTTCTAATTTATACTAAGAGTCATTTGTAATCTAACCCTCCCCGCCTAATCGAATACCAGGATGAAATAAACAGTATACCTTGGCAAACAAGCCCTAAGTTTGTGGCTTGATGTCGCGCTCTAATTATATCCATAAACAACACCATGTTTGGCTGTTAGCTAAAACCATATCTTAAACTGCACTCTAAAACACTCCAAAGCTAATGCAAATTATTCCCATTTCCCCGCAATGACCTGCGCCGAGACTAACGGAGCCAGTGAAACAAACTTGCCGCCCAAACAACACCTAACTAATTTAATTATAACGAAAAAACAAAATTCGCGAAATTCCACCCCCAAATCGTGTTTCTCCTGTTTGGAACTTTGAGATTTGCGTTGAGGAGTTGGGCCCATCATTAGCATCCGCCTCTATTATAGTTTAGCACAGCAAATTAGCGCTATTGTTGATTAGTTTAAATGGAGATTGTCTTTTTCCAATAATAAAGAAAGAGTATTTTGTTTTGCTCAATTCAAAATATTAGTATTCATTAAAATTACTAGTACTATATTTATTCACCGAATACATTTCAAGTAAATTGACTGCATCAATGACCAATGTTATTTTAGCGGCCTTACGAAAATGAAATGAAATAATTACTACTCCATATTTTAGAGTGCTTGAATCTTGATCACACTCATTAAATTTTTGCCAAAATTGCTTTATGACATTTGCAACTCACGAAAATAACTCTACCAATACATTAATTGATAATGAAAATAAAAACAGAAAAGGTGAGGTGTGCCACGTGAGCGACCGACACGAGCACGTGACAGGGCAGACAGAGTGGATAAAAGCAATAGTTCGTTACAAGTACTAATAATTAAGCTAGGCAAACAAATAATAAAAATTTATCGTTATGAAAAGAATAGAGATAAATAATCCATTCTCCACATGCAAAATATTTAATTTTATCATAAGCTGTACGAATCTCCAATTAAAATTCGGAAAGATGTCGCTAAATATTTACACGTGTACTTGCAAATATATGGGCGAAGACTACTTTTTACTAGAGATTCTACGTGATTAAATTAATTTATCTAAATACGGTATAAACATGTTAATTCATGCACCTATCAAAATTCATTTCGCTTTTAGGGTATTTTGAGTGTTACGTGATCATCAAAGTGATTTTCCCTATATAAAAAAACAGGGCATGTTTATAGCACTAACAATTAATTTATTGTAGATTGGAAATCATTATGGATTCAATTAATCGGCAAAGATGGGATCATCGTCGTTGATCCTATTTGCTTAAGCGCACCATTAAGGTGGAATAAATTAACAAGTCTAGCTGATGATTCATTGAAGATTAATTACGTTTATGATAAAGAATGTTTGTTACTTAATGTCAATTACTCGTGTAATTAATATCTATAGATATGACTCATATAAATAATACTCCCATCTCCTAACTAACTTAATCAATGTATTTTTTTTAATAGTTCCAATTAAGTTGATCAATTTCTTTATATAGAATGAATATAAGCAAAGAAATATCTAATCATTTATTTATTTTTTTAGCAAACATACTTAAAATAATATTTTCTTAAATCTCGTATCGAAAAGAAGTTGATCAACTTAATTGGGACAAATAGAGTAAGAAATATTTGTAGAATATACTTGGTTTTTTTTTTTTTTCTGTATAGTACTCACTGATTAATATCCAATTATAAGTTATCACAAATACTTCCTACGTAAAAACAACTTTTAAAAATCATTAAAATATCATAGTTATATAAAACGTATTTCTAAGCATGAGAATTTTTATATCAATATTTTAAATTTATAGTAACATCAAATTAAATGTAAGTATTAATAGATATTATGCAAATGAAATAGATAACTATATTAATTACTTATGCAAGTCGTTTTTAATTAGATAAATATAAAGATTAATGGTTGTTTTTACCCATTTTAAAAGACAAAAAATAAAAAATATACATTATAAAGAAAATTATAAAACTTACTCATTTTGAGCTTGAAATGACAAAGTTACCCTTACTTAAATTACAAATTTTATTAAAATCGCGAACTTTGTTTGACATGATCAACCAATGCAAGTTGAGCGTGTCAAATATTAGTGGTAAATGCACTAATACTCGACATGCTCAACTATTGTGAGTCGAATATATTGAACATTAGTGTATTTGTGATAAATACATTAATGTTCGATATGTTTGCGAGTCGAACATTAGTGGTAAAACACCAATGCTCGACAAGCTCAACTATTGCGAGTCGAGCAATTGAGCATTCTTAGAAAATGCACTAATACTTAACATTTGTCAATTGAGAGCCGAGCATCAGTACAAAATACACTAATACTCGACATAAAAGGTAAAAAAATCCTAATTGTGTATAATTTATATATTTTGTAAAAGGTGGGTATTTTTTAAGTTTTACTATCTTTCAGTTTGGGTATACTTCATTAATCCTCCAAATAATTTCCTAACTTTTCTTTTTCGATCCGTCCCCAAAAAAACTTTCTTTTCCATTTTTGAACAATATCCACCACAAATAATTCCATATTTACCATTACTTTTCATATTTTCACCACTCTCAATACTAATTACTACAACAATTTTCATCACTCTCAATATACACAACAATTTTGTCTTAAAAATCGTGACCCTCCCTTCTACTAAGTTATTTGGGAGACCGAGAGAGTATATCATTTTGTCCCTAATTATAAGGGTTAATGATAGTTTTTTCCCACTTTCAAACTAAAAAAAAATACTCATTATAAAAGAAAGCTCTAAAAACAATATGTTTTTAGCATGACACAACAAAGTTGTTCTTACTTAATTCAGATTTGAAGCTTTATCTTGTTGTTATATATTACTCGAATCGTAAATTTTATTCGACATGCTCCATATGCTAGACCTCTGCGAGTGGAGCATTAATTAGTAGTAAAAATGCACTAATGCTTATTGCGAGTTGATTAAATCGAGTATCAGTGGTCGAGCATTCATGATAAATGCACTAATTATTGACATGCTCCATCACTGCAAGTTGAGCAGTCGAGCATTAGTGAAAAATGCACTAATACTCAATAAAAGAGTAAAAAAGTCCTTAATATGTATAATTCATATATTTTATATACATAAAAAATGAATATTCTTTTGTTTTATCTTTCAAAATGAGTAAATATCATGTTCACCCTAATCAATGATGTTATTGTGATAAATAAACAATGTTGGTTATCCAATGAAGCATGAATTTATAAGTAGAAAACTAGTTGTATAATAACTTATAAAATCTTACATTTCATTAAATTAGACTTGAAGTTAAATACTCTATTTGTCCATAATAAGTGATCTTTTGTCATTTTCATCCGCTCACAATAAGTGTGGTCTTTCTATTTAGGACATATATCTTTATATTTTATCCTATTTATACATAATATTTATAAAAATCCATCTTACAAATAATTTATTTATTACCTAACAAATCAATTTATTGGGACATTTTCTCCACTTTATATACATTTCTCAATATTTTCTTAAAACTCATATTCTCATATTTATATTACACTTATCATGAACGGATAGAGTAGTAAAAATACTTTACAGATTAGTACAATCTAAAGCACAATACACTGTGATTAACTGCCCGATAATTCATTATTCATTAATTATATTCTCTCATCCTTATTAGTTGCAAGTCCACAAAACATACATCTTCATTTTTTTACTGTTGCTAACAGAAATTACGTTCACATGTAATTAAAAATTATTTTAGCAAATATTTTTTTTATGAGTGCAAATTTATTTCATTTCATTTTATTAGTATTCCATCCATTCCTCAAACATCTTTCTAAGAGAAAGGGTGACATGAGTTTTAATAAAAGTGTATTTGATGAGTGGAGAATGAGTCTCACAAAAAATAAAGATAGTAAGTGTAATAATTAGTGGAATTGTTTCCAAAAATAGGTTAGAAAAATATTTTGAGAACGGACCAAAATAGGAAGAGAAGAAGATGTTTGAGGGACGGAGAAGAGTAACATTTATTATTTTAATATATTTTCTGAACCAATTATTGAATAATTTTTAAAAATTATAATATCATAAAACTCATCTAAATTTAATATTAAAAATTAATTTTAATTAATTAAGCATCGCGACAAAAAAGAAAAGAAGATTGATTGAAATTCATGTTTATTTATAGGTTTCATCTTTACATAATTAATTTTAATTTCAAGGATTCTAGAAAAAATTAAAATTCTAATCGGACTATTAAATAAATCATTTGTAATTCAAATTATTAAATTTCAAAATAAAAAATACTAACGTATGTGGATGAAGAGTTATAATTGATACCACCACTACTTAAATAATTATTAACGTATAAAATATTTCAAGTAAAAAAAAACATATAAAATATTTATCATAATATATTTTTAAATTTTTTATGTGTACAATGTACTAATTTGTACATTTAACCAATATATATATAAGTGATATAATAAGCAAATCATATTTTATAAAATAAGATTTTTTTTTAGAGAATTTAAAGCGAGGCTCTTGTGTAATAGGTATAGATTGTGAAACAGTGGCTTGTGCCAATTCAAATATTAATCTTAGAATACGTTGTTATAAGAAACATAAAATAAAATCTGGTAATACGATGAATAATATATTTCCATCTAAGGACAAACTTTAACAAAGCAGTATCATGGCAGGGTGAAAGGAACAAAAAATAAAATAAATAAATAATAGCAGAATCGTGATTGGCAGTGAATGCAGTTAACCGGTAATTAGTGGAAGTGGTATGGTAGTAATGGCAGTTAGTTAACGGACGTTAAGTCTAACGTTTCTCTTAGCGTCACAGTCTATAAAACGAGCAGGAGGCCGTTATGTTGGTCGTAGCGCAACCTTTTTCTGCTCCATTTTCGTCTCTTACAAATTCCCTTCTCTTCCACATTCTTCACCGAATCAAATACATACGTTTTACACATATACATACGCATTTACTCAGAGAGAGAGAGAGAGAGAGAGAGGGAGAGGTCACATAATGGCGTCGAAGAAATGGCTACCTCTGTTTTCGCTGCTGCTGTTTGCGTTTGTCGCTGGAGCTCTGTGTAGAATTCAGAAAGATGAATCAGCTATTTTGAGGTTCAACTTGGATACTTTTGCTGTATTTTCAATTTCCTTGATAATGCTTGCTTTTCCAGCTTGAGCATTTGGGGAATGCTCTGAAACACTGATTTCTGCATATTTAATTCTGAATTTTGTCTTAATCGCACAATTTCGGTGGAGTTGTCGCGGTTCTCTTTTTCATAATTTGTTACTTGAATTTCGTTCGTTTTTGCTTTTTTGCGCCATCTGTCTCTCAAATCTGCTTCGTGAATCACCTGCATTTTGCGCCAAAATGTTATGCTTATTTATGTTTGAGAATGGGAAAGGAAGTGCTATTCACATTAGAGTGAAAATCTCAATATTTTTGTGATTCGATGTTATTTGCATTTATCTTGTTCATTTATTTTTGTTGCGGCAGTGCGGTTGAGAAAGAGGAGGTGCAGAGGTCTGGGAATTCGACGGCGGCGGAAAAGTGAGTAAACTTGCTGACACTACTTTTCACTGTCTTCATATCTGAACCGTCTGTTTTTTCAAGTGTGATCTAAGCCGTGGGATCTTCCAAAATAACCACTATCATATCATCGCCGTTCCGTTTAATCGGTTGTTAGGCGAATCCCCCTCGGATTCTTGTGTTGTGTGTTATTTGGAGCACTACATTTTGATTCTCTTTTTTCAGATGACAGTTATTAGATGATTTCAATTTTTCTCTCTCAAATGCGTTTTGCCACTACCTTGAGCAATGTACAGCACTCGTGTGTGGTACAATAGGTGGGTGTGTCATGTCATGTGTGAGGCGTTAGGCATTTTGTAAAGTGGAATGCCAAAATTAATAAGCTGAAATAGATAAATGTATAGTATATTTTGTGAAATGTCGGTAGCAACTGACACCCCATGTGGATCAAATTTATACTATTATTTCCTTTTCAATTTAATGGGCTCCCTACAGAATCAGCTATAGTTGATTCGGTCTCGCCTAAATGGTAAACTCCTGGTCAAAATTCAATGACCCAATCTTGAAGAAAAACTAGTCTTACAAAATCATGTGATTATTATGTACTTTATTTAATCCATTAAAAAAACTTTTGGTTCAGGTTGGAAGGAATTGAGGAGTATTTGAACGAACACGCGGTGGATGATCCAGAGGAGGTGGCAAGAATGGTAGAGATGTAGGTGTCTTCTCTCTTTCATATTTTAAACTTTAAACAATTCTTGGAAGCATTTAGTAGAGAGTAGTCGGCTAGGAGGTTCAGTAGCAGTTGGTGTTAATGAGTTATTCTCGTTGTGGTCATAAAAAATTCAATGTTACTATGCTTTTGCAGAAGCCCTACCCACATGCTATGTTTATTTCTATACAGTTATTTAATGAATGTGTCAATGGGGGCCTCTTTTTTCTTGTATCCTTGTACACCATTCCTTCACACAACGGCCAATTTAATTCTCAATTTTTCAAGATTCATGTTCTTGCTTATTTAATTCTGTTTCGCTAGTTTTCCATTGATATGTTAATGTTTATGAATCCAAAAATTGAACATTGTACGTGAGTGAATGACCGGTGATTAACTCCACCGACACAGAATCCTTTAATAAAATGTGGGGTCTAATTTGGTTGGTACCGTACAGGGCCACAAGAAACAGCACGGAGAGGAGAAAACTGGGTTTCTTCTCATGCGGAACGGGGAACCCCATCGACGACTGCTGGCGCTGCGACGCCAACTGGCAGAGGAACCGGAAGCGGCTGGCAGACTGCGGGATTGGGTTTGGGCGCAACGCGATTGGGGGGCGCGATGGGCGCTACTATGTTGTGACGGATGCTGGGGACGACGACCCTGTGAACCCGAGGCCGGGCACTCTGCGGCACGCTGTGATCCAGGACGAGCCTCTGTGGATCGTCTTCAAGCGAGACATGGTTATTACGCTGAAGCAGGAGTTGATCATGAACAGCTTTAAGACCATAGATGGACGTGGAACGAATGTCCACATTGCTAATGGTGCATGCATCACTATCCAGTTTGTTACTAATGTTATTATCCATGGTCTGCACATTCATGATTGCAAACCCACTGGCAATGCCATGGTCAGGAGCTCCCCTTCCCATTACGGTTGGAGGACTATGGCTGATGGTGATGCCATTTCCATCTTCGGCTCCAGCCACATTTGGGTCGACCATAACTCCCTCTCTAACTGCGCCGACGGCCTTGTCGATGCCGTCATGGGATCCACTGCCATCACCATTTCCAACAACTACTTCACACACCACAATGAGGTCATTCTATTAGGCCACAGTGACTCTTATATGAGAGACAAGCAAATGCAGGCCACTATTGCATTCAACCATTTCGGAGAGGGCCTCATTCAGAGAATGCCAAGGTATGCTAATATACTAAATCAACAATATATATACATGGTTATGAAATCCATCTAACTTGTTATGAAAAAAATATTACAGGTGCAGACATGGCTACTTCCACGTCGTGAACAACGACTACACTCATTGGGAGATGTATGCGATAGGCGGAAGTGCAGAGCCCACCATCAACAGCCAAGGCAACAGATACCTAGCACCAGTCAATCCTTTTGCAAAGGAGGTATTGCAAGTCTCAAGATTTCCACTTGTCAGTCACATATAAACAAAGATTAAATTAAATGGTGTGGCATTTCCATGATCAGGTGACAAAGAGAGTCGACACAGATGCAGGCAGATGGAAGAGCTGGAACTGGAGATCAGAAGGAGACCTGATGCTCAACGGGGCTTACTTCACACCGTCAGGAGCTGGAGCCTCAGCCAGCTATGCTCGGGCTTCCAGTTTGGGTGCAAAGTCTTCCTCCATGGTCGGAACCATCACTTCCGGTGCCGGGGTCCTTGGCTGCCGCCGGGGGCGCCAGTGCTAGCCTAGCCTACCCACATGGAAAAGGAACAAAGAAAGGAGGTCTTGTTTCCCTGCCTTCTTCCCAAGCCTTACAATATACCTATTTAAGAGTCAATTTTTTTTCAATCCCATGCTTCATTCACATTGGCAAGTGTACATTTTTTATACATGTCTGGACATTCCACACTCTCCTCCATTGCCTCCCCGCCATCACATTATTGTGCAACCTCGGCCTGCTTCAATCCAAACAAAACATCGTCTCTGGAAACAGGTGCGGAAGCGTTGTCCAAAATCTTCTCCACCTCCATCCCTGTCCTAACAGAGAATATCTATATATATATATAAATATCTGTTTTATCATCGTCCACAAAAATTGTGGTTGCCCCTTTGAAAATCTACCTTTCCTTCTTGTCTGGAGCCATACGAAGCTATTATAGTGTGAGTGTCCAAAACATTGTGGAGAAGAAAAAAAAAACAAAAAGAGGAACTTCCTGTAATAGATGATGCATAGTATGTAAGTAGTAAGGTTCAATGCATTATGCTTTTACTACATTTTTGCTGTTTTTTTCTTGTTCTGTGATAGCTACCTTTGTCCTTATTTTTTTTTTCCGGTTTGATTATGGATTTTATTTATTTGGATTTTACTTCATCTTCCTGACAAGTTGTGATTATAACAGCATGTTTGACTGATCCGTATTCTCATCTTGGATTGCATTTTACTACTCCATTATTTAATGAACAACAATATACCTATAAAATAAAATAAGAAATGTAGAGAGGGGAATCTCATTCTCATCTGATAAGTTAAGAGAGAGATCCGTCTGTATCATTCATAGCAACCGCCCTACAAAGACCGTACAATGTAGGCACCTTTTTCTTTGGAAAAAGTGCGAAAATAGTCGCCAAATAAATTGCCATAGACCCCATCAAACTTTGACAGAAACAAGGCTAAATCTCCATGGGATACGAGATGTTAGCATATTACCATATAAAGTAGAAGAAATATCATTTTCAGTTTTAACAGCAATTACCCCAATACAATTAATAAAGAGGCGGTGCATCCGGCCGCACGCCCCATTCCCTTTTAATTTGATTTTAATTAAATCTAATCTAACTCTTTAACTCTATTCAAAAGCAGAAGACTCATTACTAGGTCAAATTGTCAATAATAAATTAGTAAGATACTGAACAATCGAAAAATAGGTTGATAAAAAACATTATCCTACAAATGTCTATTAGTTTTAAAAAGGAATTATACAGCCAATTAAGAATTCATAAATTTTAATTACAAGAAATCTTAACAAAAACACCTTAATTAATTAAAATGAGATGCACCCAAATTTTTGGCACTAATAAATACTGCACATTGAAAAATATCCCATGCGAAACGCATCACATATATGAAAACTGAAGGATGTTAGATCACATGCAACGATTGGTGAACCACATAGCCTAGCATGTGATGATGGGTCCATATAGCAAGTGAGCTAACAATTTTCCCTTTTTCGTATAGACATAATGGGGCCAACCAGCCGAGTCACAATTAATTCACCAATGATGCCCACATGCATTTGCTAATGCCCATGTTACTTGTTTATATCCACAGGTGTCATTCTCACATTCAATACAAACCAAGGTACCATGCACTAACAATATGTTCAACCCACTTATTTTTCCTTAAGCAACAATAATCTTAATCACTTTCAACTTTTTTATCTTGATTGCTCTCTAATGGTTGTTACCATCGTATCTAATGTTTTGCTGCTACTTGATTAGTTCTAATTGCCTGAGGAAATATGAATAAATAGACAAGTATTTTAGATCAACAAGGAAGGGGGGTGAGACCAATAGAGAAAAAGCACTCCTGCCATTGCATAAAAATGGGAGCCCTCAGGGATCCTAGGATAACTGTAAAATTTTGTTGCAAAACCATTTAAAGAGTTTCTTTGCTTCTAAATTTGGGATCACAATTTGCATAAACATACTTCCATGTTCTTCTATAAAAGGCATAGAGCATTCTTGAGTTTAGGATTCGGACAGGAAAGCGTATTTAGCCTCAGCAAAGTATGATTTAACCTGTGCAAGGGCCCTGTAACGGTGAGAAATCTTGTTCTTCTCTTCCTTGGGCATCTCGGCATAACTATAAAAAGCACATAGTTCGGTTAGTAGGCCGGCTTTTATGGCAAATTGGTTGGCAAGTTATGAAGTTACGTAATAAATAAAACCAAAGTCTTTAAAACTAGGGAGCAGAGTCGAGTTATGAGCTTACGTTTGGTCATATCCATCAGGTTGGAAAACTGGATCCCATCCAAAATCAGTCGGTCCCCTAGGAGGAACTATCTTTCCCTGAAATGGCAGCCGCAACTTATATCACTTCTGTGGCACTCAAAGAAAGAATGAATCGATCGGGCATGCAAGGATTTCGTTATCGCTCATTCACAAAGACCATATCTCCACAAGGAAGCTCTCATCTATAAGTAGCTCTTAGCGAGTGAGTGACCTACTAGCTGTAGGTCACGAACGCTAGATAGTAGCTTCCTTAACGTCCCGACAATTCCGAAGGAATTGAATAAGGGACTACCGATCTACTCTACTTGTAGCTATGAGCTATGTAGCTAACGAGCCGTTATTAGGGCTCGCTTTAAGAGCTAGATAAAGGGCAGCTAGAGTGTTGGATGCATATATTAGTGCATACACAGTCCCAACTTGGAAGGCACTAGTTCAATATTAAAACAGGGTTCATCTATATATTGTACAATGTACACTCAAACATTCACGTGAAGTTACAAAATCAGAGCCAATCCTGACATAGGTATAGAAAAAACAGCGTAAAAGTACATGCATTGAGTTTCACAAGAATGTATTAGTACATCTGTGCACAAGTAAATTCATGGCAATATAAATTGTAGTACAACTTAAAGACTTGTGATGGTAGAGTTGGTTAGATTGTCGACCAATTATTAGGTATGAGGAAAAGTGGTAAGAATTTTGACCAGCTCATAAGCGAGATGAATTTTGCAACCAATTTGACCCTCCACATATATCAAGAATAATAAGCATTTATCTGTTTAATCACCACTAATATATGAAATATGAACCTCTTACTATTCGTATTTAGATATTCCCACAAGATAAGGGACATAAAAGTATATATAAGGAGAATCACTTTTGCTAGGTTGCACTATCCGTGATTTGAAGAATCTTGAAATAAGTTACATCTTAAGCAGCATAAGCTCCTGTTTAGATAGAAATACAGTTTGAAGATTTAACTACATTTGGCTTTCTTAACTTAATATTTTCCGTATTATTTGGTTAGGTAAAATTCTCAGCTGTACCAAAGCATTATTAGACAGAAAGAATTGAAGTTTCAGGAAAAGGCTTAAGCTAAAAGAAGATGGTGTTCATTGACATGCTCATCAGACGGGGTATTAATGTATTATGAACTAAATGTTAGTGTAAATTTTGACACTAAATTATATTTTGCCTTCTTTATTTGTTTGGATATAGTCTATGATATATTGTAATAATAGTTATAGATTTTAATGTTGCATATTCAAATGGAGAATAAATAATAAGGAAGACTTCATCAAAAGCTTGAAGATAGGAGAAGTGGTTAGGAGTTGTTCTATAAGTATTCTTTGGGCTCAAGAATTGGCTCAAACACAGCCATGTTCTCAGCCTTACTAGCCTTGGTCACCAAGCTTCAAGACCTCTCTATAAATTACTGTTTGTATGTGCTAATTTACTACTCCCTTCGTCCTGGTAAAAAGAATCCTAAACGGGAGTGATACGGGTTTTAATAATTGTAATTGAGTGTATTGTGAGTGGAGAAAGGAACCCATCTTAGTGGATAATAGAATTTAGGTTAAATTAAAGTGGTGGGCCATATGTGATAGGATAAGTAAATAAGTTGACATATTGAGGGTAATATGTGTTGATTTGTCGTGGAATAGTGTTTATAAATGGAATAGGACTATTTTTTTGTGGACGTCCCCAGATGGAAAATTCTGACTATTTTTATAGGACGGAAGGAGTACAATTTACGAAGAGTTGTTTAATCATTTTTGTTGGAGATAAAAACACAGAAGTGTCCTTAGAAAAAGATAAGAAAAGAGAGGAGAATGGCTGAGTCAGTAATATCTTCTGAACTCTTTTCCTTCTTTTTCCCTGAAACTAGCATCAGCATACTTCTATTTCAAGTTGTGTAGAAGACCAAGCCATTAGATCTAGTTTTCTGTAACAAGAAGAATAAAAGCAATTTAGTTTATTATAGGAAGCAAAGAGCATACCGGAGTCTTCCCCAAAAAAGTTATTGGATCTGCATTTGGCCCAATAGCGAGAGAGAATATACAGAGAGCATAAGCAGATTTATCGTCATATGCCATCAACAAATTATTCAGACCTAAAGGGAAACAGAAGCAAGTATAAAGTAGGACGCAAGTTTCAGAAATAATTGAACAAGACAAGAAACTACGCTTGGCAGCAATACCTTCATGATCAATCTTCTGCAGAAACCACTTGCTGCAATTTTGTTTATCCAGTTCAGTGGGGTAAATTACACAAAAAGCAAAATGATTAGATGGAACTGCGTAAGATAAATTGATTCTTTTGTGCGCATTAACAAATTAAGAAAATGTCCAAAGTAGTAACCAAAGAAGCATAAAATTAAAATGGAGTATTTGTCTCAACCTAGTCTGGTAAAGCTTGCAATTCATGACACGGTCCAAATTTTGCTAAAGAATCATGAGGAATAATCGCGCAATAACATTTACAACATTAAGCACGCCCAGAGGAAGATGGGGACAACATTGAGGGGTGGGGGAGGTAAAAGTGATCATTATTGAAAAACAAGTTCGCTATCATGAACCCCTAAAAGAAATTGCAAAGATAAGAATGAATAGTATGCAAAACAAAGGAGCAAAAAACTAAAAGTAAGATTAAGGTACAAAATACACCTAATGCATAAGCAAATATAAAGCCTTAAAGGAAGAGTTTAGACATTATAGCATGCTACTGCAAGGGACCAAATATGAAGAACAATACCACTCAGACTCAGTTGATCGATCAACTATAGGTTATATTAACATAAACAACTAGCAGCATGTAACTTCAAAGATAAATAGAAACCATTCTTTCAGGCATGAAAGGTTTAAGGTACATTCAACTTTGTTTATCAATTTTGAGTTATATCAGCATAAACTTTTATGATTAGGAACATCTTATGGCTGACAAAATCGCCATTCTCTTAGATGTAACACACCGTATCCAACGAAAGAAAAGAACCTCCACGGGGCTGATAAAGTTGCCATTATCCACATACAAGATCCATAGTTCGATACTACTGTAAATACTACGTTCGCCATCCATAAGTTTATGAGTTCGTAATTCACAAAGCCCCCAAAGAAAATTATAAAAACAACTTCACCTTGCTGGAAGAATATGCATGGAACTTACATGTAAGGCCCTGCAAAAATTGCGTCGATCATCAGCCATATTCTAAACATTCATCACGATTCATGCACATAGATTTATATTACCAGGTAGACCCTTGAGAGCATTGAAACAGAGACAAGTATCCTCCACCAGCACGGGCCCGTCTACCTTTTCAACGAAACAACACAACCAACGACTAGTAAACATCATTCTCTTATAAACATTTATACAAACACATTCTCTGCACAATCTGTTCGTACCTCTTTCGCAGCTAATCGAGCCTTTTCTCTAGAAATCTCCTCAGGCTCGCCTTGTAACTCTGGCACTGATTAAAATAAAAGAATAAATTCCTAAAAGGATTAAGTAAAACAAATCCCAAACGTCGACGACTAGACCGAGGATGCGTAACGCACAATCAAGTTTAAGCGAACGAAAGGGGATCGAGTTGCCGAGAATTGCGCGAACTTCTTCGAGCTTCTTGGCGTTGCCTGTTACGAATGTCACCGGCTGAGACAGCACCGCCGCCCTACCGCCACCAGCCGCCGCCATCATTCCCGCTCTTTTGTTTTCTAGTCTGCCTGTTTACTTTTAAGAACAGTTGGTCACTTGTTTTGTTTGACCAAAGTATATGGAAACGACCGATCGCGACTGGCGCGGATGGTGAATTGTTTTTTGGCGGATATTAATTATTGATATAAAAAAAAGGTAATGTTTTAATAATTATTTACTTCATTTTTTATCACAATAATAATTATTTTGAGATAAATATATATAATTTTATACATGTATATTGACACAATTTCTAATACAAATATTACACACGTAATCACCATTGATATGATTTTTATTTCTTTGGTAGAAATCTCTAAAAAAATTGAGCAACTCATGCAAGTTGTGCATGAAAGAGATTAACGGTTATTCGAATATATGGTTTATTTTTTAATCAAACAATAGTATTTGAAATTGATCAATTCAAAAAAATTATTTGTATTCGAGTTTGAATCGAAGAATTTCTAATGAAAATATCAAGATTTCAAATTGAATATCAAATTAAGCAAAATTATTTAAAATGACTTTATAATATAGTATCATGCATGCATATTAACATTTACTTTTAAGTGTGATAATTAAATTAAAAAAAATAGTTTGCAATATAAATTTTAATAAAATCATATTGCATTATTTGTAAACGTTTATTGATGGAGGACGGGGACGGGCTCCACATTGAATAGGGATGTATACGAATCAAATTGAATATCCTGATATTCGATTTCTATTTCATAAAACGATTGAACTATTTGATTTGGTATTCGTTTATTATTCGAATATCAGTTATACGATTTAGTATTCGATTTGATTCAGTTATCAACTTATTTATGTATACGAATTTTTGATTCGTTTCTAGTGAAAGAATAATTTTCCATTATTTAATTCTATGTGTAATTCTATATGCGATTCCAAATTTTGGTTTGTAATAATATTCTAAATAATGTATAAGACTATATTCGATATATTTAACATACATTTAATTAAATATTTATTATTTATTTTACTTATATTTCTTTTCTATAATTCTCTTTTATTTCAATCAAGGATTTTTTTAATTGTCTCTCTCTTGATCTACTTTTAAATATATAATCACATACATAAAGTATGCATACTGATGAAGCAATAACCTTCAATATTTATCAGATACAGATGAAATGGTAATCTTCACAGCTTTGCGACTTTTCTCTCTCTCTCTCTCTCTCTCTCTCTCTCTCGTTTGATTTTCAGTAAAGGATTATGTAGGATAATTTGTAATCAGGATATTTAGCGTGGATAATGACAGATTATTAATACTGAGTTGTGTTTGCTATCATGACTAAATACAGAATATCCTGGTTTAAGTTAATCCTAGGGGGAGGTGGTATTATTAATCCTAAGAATTCTGGATTAATAATACTGGGTCGTGAAATTAAATCGGGTCATCCACATTATTACTAAATACACCAAACATTAGACTGATCTGTACTAAATTAACTAATACAATGTACTCCCTCCGTTCATGAAAGAACTTCCTAGGAGGGAGTGGCACGGGTTTTAAGAAAGAATATTGTTGAGTGTATTGAGAGTGGATAAAAGGTAGAAAGAATATTGTTGAGTGTATTGAGAGTGGATAAAAGGTAGTTGAGTGTATTGAGAGTGGTGAAAAGGTGTTATAATTAATATTGGGAGTTGTGAAAAGTGAAAAGTAAGAGGGTTATAAGTGGTGGGGTATAGTCCAAAAATAGGTAGGAAGTTCTTTTGTGGACGTCCCAAAAAGGAAATATAGGAAATTCTTTTATGGACGGAGGGAGTATTAGCCAATATCAAACACGTCTAAAATGGTTTATTATTCATCATTCAAAATGCTCACCATTCCCCCCCCCCCCTATTTTGCGATTTGATTGCGTATTTTCCTAATAAATTTCCTTTCCGAAAAATGGATTGTTCGGCTGCAATAAAGATAAAGGTAGAATAGGATTACAAAAAATAATAATTAATTACTATTTAAAATATAAGAGTATTATGTTTATACATAGTATATATAAAAAATACTACCCTTTCATTCATTAATCCTTTTTTTCGACCTTTTCCTTTAAAGCTTCGGCGACGACTTTGCCTGTGTCTAACAAATCTTTGCTTTTTTTAGTGTCCGCTGTCTCCGCCGCGCGTTCAAATCCCTTCTTGGCCGCATCCGCCACCATCTGCCAACGTAAAATTAGTATTAAACTACCCTGCAAAATTATATGCAGTAAAATTTCATAATATTCTTAGGGGCGCATTTAGTTTGGAGAATTGGTCTTGATATATAAAAATAGTAAGATTAATTTTTTATTTATTTTAATGGATTGAAATTTTGAGATATCCCAATGCCGTTGATTATTTTTATCATTAAACTATTTTTGTTTGATTTTTATCTATGAAAGAGTGAGATTGAAACAATCATATTTTTCAGAATAAAAATACTCAATCATGCATTTTATCAATCATGCAAAGTAAATATCTTTTAGAGTGTGTGCTCTTTAGTTGATAAATTTGTTATAAAAAAAAAAGATTATTCAATTTTCTCCCTTTAAATCCCTTCTGTAACGCACCTTTATAGAGAAGAAAATTAAAAGGCAAATTGTTATAGTATCTCTTTTTTGAAGAGAGAGCGATTAAATTACATACATTTCCGGTAGCGTTGGTGACCTTTTCGGTGATAGCTTCGCCGACGCGCTTGACTTCCTTAACCACATCTTTCGACCCATCTTTCACCGTTTCCGCTGTTTCTATGATCTTCTCGCACGTCTCTTTATCAATTTTCTCCTATTTAATCACACAAATTTCCTTATATTGTGCAATAATCCAACATATTATTTTCCCCTTTTGTACTCACGCATCACATTTTATTCTCCCAATCCATCATAAATACTCCAGTAATAAAACAACTCAAAAGTTCTTAATTTAATTTATTTTTTTGAAAAAATTAACAACATAAATTAATGTGGCTTACTTTGTGAGATGGCGCTGTGGCAGAGACAAATCCTCTGCAAAACCATGCATTGTTGAGCAATGTGTGTGATCCATTGATTATGAATTTGGAAGTTAGCCGGTGAAGTGCCATTTTTCAAAATTTTGCTTCATTTTTGTGATAATTAGAGTTAGTTAATTTATACGAGAATGGTGGCTGGTTGGGGAAGAAAAATACTTATACACATGTAAGAATTGTGTGTGTTTTGCGAATGCTTCGGTTGCTTTGTGGATGAGGATTGAAGGATCTGCAAATACAGTTTTGTGTAAATCGGCAAGATGTTAAACTTCTAATTAATTTTATTAAACCAATTGTATAGTTTTCATAACATCACATAAACCAGTCAGTTTGACTATGATAAATCAGCAAAGCACCTTGGACAAATGATTCAAATATGTCATTTCATACCATTCGTCCCATAAAAATAACGTAATAAAAAAATAATAGACTTACAATTTGTTCTAACAAATCCAACTATAACTAATGAACAAAATTTGAATCAACATTTTATTCATTTTCTTCTATTTTTGCACCCTACCCCACCACAAGTCCTTTACTTTTTAACTCTTCTTTTTATAAAGAGGGACCATTTTTTCACTTACAATACACTTTTATTTAACATTTTTTAAAACCCGTACCACTTACAAATGTTCATGTTTTAATGAGACAAATGAAGTATTAATTAATTTCGCTACAAGAAAACATGTCGGACACCGACCGAATTTACGACAGAGTTTTTTATTTTACCGACGGAATTTTTCGTCAGTATCCAACCAATTTCTTGTAGTTTTTCTTATTAATCTTTAAGTAGTATCACTCAACCTTATTATTGCACCTGAACTTAATTAACCTGCATGATTTAATGCAATAAACCTTTCGAGCTCCTCAAGGGGATGTTATCATTATACACCAAATACAGTTACCTAATAAAATTACCAAATGTCATATATAAATTACTATTACCAAAGATACAGAGTACTAAGTTAATATGTGAACTCTGCCCATAGTAAATCAAAGTGATATATATACAAATTTATATATACACATGAAATCTTATTAGGATTTAGATTGCGTTAAGTCACCGAGATCTTGATTCTTCACTTAAGGCAGATAGAAAAATACATCTCATTGTGATTCTAGCAATACGTTTACACACACCAGTGTAGACAAGTAGCCAAGACAAACAAATTCCATCTATGTTGCAGCCTAAACCAACAACACTCATCCTAGAGGCGCTCGGTTGTGATCAATTTTATATTTCATAAGGTTATTTCAATTATATGATCTTTGGTGATCTCCAACCCACCATATAATCTACTTATATAGAAACATTGGATATACACATGCAATTATGGAGAATTCAGATAGGAGTTAAAATAGTGAACTTGAGAATCATTGTAACAAGCATAAATGTTCTTACTTTCAGTATACAAATTCAACAATTTAAACAAAAATCAATTTGTTCAAGATGATGAAGTGGCCGATATACCCGACATTTAATTATTATAATTTTTATTTTTAATTAATATAAGGTTTAATTTTGATTTTAATGCTAAAGATGAAATTGTACCCTAATCGAGTATAATAAACTTTAATTAATCGCTTCATGGTGGTTCTCATTTTCGTAATCTTACTAGTTACTTACTACCCACCCACGGATTTTAGAATTTGTAAATCATGAGATTAGGGTACGTTGCTATTAAGTAAAAGCAAAGATCAGCACTGAGTTGGCTTCAAAACCTTATTGAGTTTAAGGTGTCGTATAATATGGCAACGACTCTATTGGGATACATAGCAACAACAATCTTCATGTTGTGGTGGACTGCATTCCCCTCCTTCATACTCTCCTTCTCGGCACAGTATATCGCAATCAAAATCAGCACATTTTCCTATGCAGTGAGTTTCAACTTCCATCGCCGCACATTCTGCAAATTAATTACACCAAAAGTCACATCGTTCTATACTTAATACATATATATGGTGGTACCTTATAAAATCTAACATTATTCTTATTAATCGTCAACAAAGCATTATTTTAATATATGAAAACTATTGTCTCATACATAGAAAACATAATAACAGAGGAAATGTTTCCGTCTAATTATATATGATCATAGATCTAATAACTAAATAAGAGCATCCACAATGGGATGACTTGATAGCTTATTTCATAGAAGAGGGGGACCACAATGAGTAAGGAGGTCACGGTGGAATGACTTGATCTCTTACTCGATCTTTTTAGTTTTGATTTTTATATTTTTTATTTAAAATTAATTGCACAAATTTAAATAACACAAATTACTTCAAATTTAAATTGCATCAATTTTAAAATCCTAAAAAATTACAAAAAAAACTGAAGACATATTTTTTTTTCAAAAAAGGTTAAACGGCTATACAGCCGTTGGAAGCCAAAACAAATGAAAAAAAAAATTGAATCAGCCCGTTCGAAATTTTGAAATTAAATTTCTTTTAAGGCACTTGTGAACCACATCGGGCCATACTCGAAATTTCGGGTTAGCCTCGAGTAAGGCCAGCCCACAGTGGGCTTACGCGATACAGTGGTGACTCGAGTCCCCCTGTCGAGTCACCACTGTGGATGCTACTCCCTCCGTCCCGCGAGTCTTGACACGTTTGGGTTCGGCACGGGAATTAAGGAGTTGTAGATTAGTGTTTTAAGTGTGTAATTAATAAAGTATAAAATTGATAAAGTAGGAGAGAGAAGGTAATAAAAGTGATAAAGTAGGAGAGAGAATATAATAAAGGTGATAAATTAGGAGAGAGAAAGTAATAATTATTGCCAAAAAAGGAAACGTGTCAAGATTCGTGGGACGGCCTAAAAAAGAAAACGTGTCAAGACTCGTGGGACGGAGGGAGTAGCTCTTATTAATTATTTTGGCACGTACATTTCCGTCTTATTATTCCATTGTCATAATATATTTGATCTCAAGAAATATTTCACTGTTTTGATCGAGAACGGATATGAGAAATGACCGAATGGAAAGATAACTATATAAAAATAACCAGAATATGAATAACGATAATATATTTACCAAGGGATAGCAGCAGAAATGTTATCATGAAAACTGTTGCAAATTTCTTGATGGTGAAATTGGGGCCTGCCTTCTCCATTTCTACTCAGTTTCAGATGATAATATGATATGAAAAACAACATTATTCTATATATTTATAGAGAGAGAGATACCTGTACTATTTAATTACCTTTGATTGAAAAAGGCAATATTACAAATAGAATAATTGAATTACTTGAACTGTTGGATTTCAACAGTCTAATCAATAGGCAACATCTAAAGCATTATTATGCATATGAATGTTATTGTTTAATTCCAAAACATTTTCCTTTTATGTTGAGAAATTTACAAATAATTAAGGCACCGATTGCAGCGCAAGTGATATTCCAAGTGATGTCACATTAGTGCCATATTAGTAAGTTAATAATTGCCGTTACTTTCAATTATCCCATACTTTTTTCACGATGATAACACTACCTTATATTTTGCCCGTCCACAATAAAATTATTTTAGGAGGAAGTGACATGAGTTTTAAGACGAAGTTATTGAGTATATTGAAAAATGTGAAAATGTGTTGTAATTAGTGTTGTGTTATATAAGGAGTGGAGAAAATGTGTTCTAATTAGTGTTGTTATAAAAAGGAGAAAAAGTAAGAGTAAATGGAGTATTATTAAAGTATAGTAAAAAAATGAAATAGAATTTATTTTTTTGGATGTCCCGAAAAGGAAATTTCTGAAGTTTTATTGTGGACGGAGGGAATATTTAATTATTTAAGGACATCAATGTCATAATTACTAGTATTTTTTTCACGTTATATTATAATACTCCGACCTTCGTAACCATTAGTATATTATTCAAGTAAAGACAACAAGCGCGTCGGCGCAACCACCGTCACAGAGCGGCTCTTACACGCATTATCAAGCCTCGTGTTATAAATATTAGGGATGTCAATGCAGCCCGAAACCCGTGGGCCGACCCGAATAACCCGACAAAATTAGAGGGTTAGGGTTGAAAAATCGCAACCCGAAAAAATCTCCAGCCCGATTAGCCCGCACCCGACTAACCCGAAACCCGATAGGGCTAGCCCGAAAACCCGATGGGCTGGCCCGGTGGGCTGACGGAATTGTGACTGATACATCCAATTACAACTTCTGTTATGTTTAGATCTATGGTATTTGCTTAAATATATATATGTAGCCTCATTAAAAAAAATGAAATTAATTAGTTAGAATATATGTGTGTGTGTGTGTGCAATCTCATTAAAAAAAGTGAAATTAATTACGAATTTTTTGTAGAAATTGATTGTTAGTATCTCATTAGTTAAAAATTAATTATTAGTATCTCATTTTAAAGTGATACCATTTTTTTTCCTGTCAATGAGACGTGCATGGCAAATCCACTAATTATTCAGTAATAATCCAAATTGATTCTAGTGCATTGATACATGTTAAATTTTACTATCTCATTTTAATATAATTTTGTTTATGTAATCTTGAATATCTTATATTTTTGCATTTCATGCTTTGCTATATAATTTATATCTTTAATATCTATGTATATTTTATACATTATACATTAGATCATTAGAAATAATAAAATACAAATGATAATTTTATTTTTACGCCTTTAACCTAATTAGCCCGATGGGCTAGCCCGAAACCCGAAAGTTTAGGGTTAGGGTTGAAGATTTACAACCCGAAAAAATCTCCAACCCGATTAGCCCGCACCCGACTAACCCGGAACCCGATAGGGCTAACCCGAAAACTCGGTGGGCTGGCCCGATTGACATCCCTAATAAATATCATGGCTTAGTTCTTCCAAAATATATTACTACTTTCAAAAAGCTCCATGCATTCTTTAAACACAAATTCTTCTAAACTCTATCATTCCCCTCGACTCAATAAATATATCCTTGCGTTAGCACTTCGAACATAAACATAACCATTATTAGTCATACTAAGTTTCACAATATATCTTGAATAATATATATGCATATGCAATATTAATCGAAACTTTTCATTATTAAACCACGTTTGCTTTTCTGGATCCATGTCTACGCTGGCTGAAATATGGTTATGATTTTATTGATGCAAAAAATTAGATTGTAATGCAATACAAGCCCTAATATATATACTGCAGACAAATTTAAGGAAATTCATTCCCACCAAAACATATGAAAATTAATTTGGCAGAATACATTATCATCACCCTGACTCATATTTATGTCGTAAACTCGTAATAATAGATGACAACCAATTTTAGGCGCCAAACATTAAATAAAGTAGCAATTTAAGTTTGCGACAAGTGTAGACAACCAACAATAAATATCTCCCTGCATGCACTTGCAACAAGTGTACGCAACAGAGGATGCATGAATTGCATGGCTGAGTGCATCGCATGATTCAAATTATATATATATATATATATATAGAGTAAAATTTTGGAATAGCCAAAATGGATCATAAAACACAAATTATGGCCACTCATTGAAAAAACATAAATTTTGGCCATTTTTATAGCCTTGGAACGTTTTTGCCCTTAATTGGGCGGACTGGGTAGGGTCAGGAGCGCGAGTCGCGTGCCGAGTAGGATCAGGCACGCGGGTCGGGTTAGGCACTTATGGCACTATTAGTGCCATAAGTGACAACGAATTTTTTTTTTACTCCTCCTGCCCTGTCTACCCCCCCAGACCCCCGACCCCACCCACCCCCAAGCCAAAAACAAAAAAAAAATTACTCCCCCTAGATAAAAATAAATCAAATTTTACTTTTGTTATTTTATTTTATGACACTAATAGTGCCATAAGTGCCAACGAAAATCCAAAATAAAATAAAGTAAAATGGTCTTTTTAGCACTTATGGCACTATTAGTGCCATATAACTGCCAAACATGCAGAACAAATATAGAAACAACATCATCATCTAAACCCTAAATGGAACATTTAAACCCTAAATGGATAATTTAAACCCTAAATGGAAAATATCTAAACCCTAGGGGAAGTGTTTAAAAAGTTCCTTTTGGCTTGAGGGTGGGTGGGGTCGGGGGTCTGGGGGGTAGACATGGCAGGGGGAGTAAAAAAAAATCCGTTGGCATTTATGGCACTAATAGTGCCATAAGTGCCTAACCCGACCCGCGTGCCTGATCCTACCCGGCACGCGACCCGCGCTCCTGACCCTACCCAGTCCGCCCAATTAGGGGTATATTAGGCATGCCAAGTGTAGTCATTGTTGATCCCAAGTGGTGGAGTATATAAAGCATTCAAGGAGGAGTTAAGGTGGAGTTAGGGGGTAGGAATGCATTTAGTTTATACTTTGGGAGAGAAATCATTTTATTTTATTTTGTGGATAAAAAAACATATAGAGCTATTTTTCTGTGTGTACATTGTATTTTGTGATAATTTTGTGTTGAAACTCAAGATTATGTATTTTGAATGTTTGGATGTTATGTAACATATGTTATGGGTTTTAATATTATTTTGGTTATTTTAAATTTATTTATTAATTTTTTGGACATGGATACTAGGAAAATTCTAAAAAAATAGAAAAAATTAAAATACTTTATATATAACGGTTGATATATTCTATGATAACAGTCATAACTGTTATCTATAATTGGTATAGATAACGGTACACAAGCGTTACGTATGAGCGCATCATATTGTTATTTATTACACTATAGATAACGGTATTCTACCGTTACGTATGAGCGCATCCTACTGTTATCTATACGGCTATAGACAACGGTATTTTACCGTTACGTATGAGCGTATCGTATTGTTATCTAATATAATAGATAACGGTTTTTTTACCGTTACGTATGAGCTCATCATAGACAACACCATTATATGTAACGGTTTTTTTGGGGTATAGATAACGGAGAAACTCCGTTATCTATGTGCGTTTTTCTTGTAGTGGCATATTGCCTAATTAATGGCCATAATTTGTGTTTTTTCAATTAGTGGCCAAATATTGTGTTTGCATGTTCAATGTGGCCATTTGACACCATTGTTTCTATATATATATATATATATATATATATATATATATATATAGAGAGAGAGAGAGAGAGAGAGAGAGAGAGAGAGATGAATCAAAATATACGAAACTTTTATCGTATCAGTCATCCTAAATTAATTTCGGTATTATTTTACTTTTTTCTAGATACTCTTACAAATCAGGGGTGAATCCAGGATTTAACGTTAGGGAGCTGAATTTGTTGAATTATGGTGTCTGAAAATATTTATATGGGAGTTAGCGGGAGCCCCCGAAGCAAAATTTTTTGAGCATTTTGTACACTTCATTTTCATGCATCTTTTTAACAATCACTTAATATAATAGATAATTGTTCGCAATTCAACTAATTCAACATCAAGTAGATTGAAAGCATATAAAAACATACTTTTATACATTTTTTTAACATTAAAAATTAAATACAAAAGAAAAATAGGATAAAAATAACATAAATATAATAAATCTATGTACAATATTAAACAAGTAATATGCATAATTGGATACTATAAGCAATATATTATATTTTTTTCTTGCATTTCTTATTTATATACATACATATATAGATATATAAAAAAATAATATATCAAAAATTGGGAGGGGGCTTCAGCCCGTGGATCCGCCACTGTTACTAATTTACTGTCGTTCCTTCGTTCCAGAAAGATCACAAAAAGGAATTTGATCACATAATTGAAATTGAAATGACAATTAAAGAAGTAATCGTGTGATCGATTAATAATTTTATCGGATACCTTAATCTCCATCTCTCCCCTTTTATGCACCAAATAATTTGAAACTTAAGCTTCATATACAATCAAGTACAATTATATTGAGATCGTTTTAATTTTTCTGCTTGGCTTATCAGTTTTGCGAGCGAGAAAGTTTGACTTGCGAGAGAAAATTCAAAAATAAAAAGTCAGTTTGTTTAATTTCCCTCGTCGGAAGATTAATAATGCATTTTTCCGGTTTCGTTTGAATAATAATTTAATCATAAATAACGCGCGAGAAATTAATCCAAATCTTCTCTTTAATTTACAAAGTCAAAGTATGTATTTTTATATAATGCTAATTTAAGAAGGGAATAAAAGTTTTGCAACAAAAAATGCTAGAAGTATATACGTTAATAGTAGCAACTAGCAAATTTTTTTTTTGGATAAATTTACAATATCAAATAAAATAATTAAAATACCATACTCAAACCCAAGACCTTCCTTACCGTTGGGCCAACACACACAACTAGCAAATTAATTTGCTTTCTTGTGAGTTGACCAATTTTCTGACCATTTTTTTAATTGATCTCTCCTTTTGATTCACCTAACTCTACCCTCATTTTTACACGCAGAAGCAAACGCCATTCTCGAGATCGCTACAACCAGAATTTAATGCCAATATTTACTCAATTTCAATTTTCACAACTGCCCACCGTTTGATGAAAACTCAAGATTTGCCTATATATACTCATAATTTATAGTGTGTTCTATCTAGCTACACAAGTAGTATATTCACCTAGAGAGAGAGAGAGAGAGAGAGAGAGGAGATGGCAAATTTGTACTTGATCCTTTTGTTGGCACTCATGGTAGCACATGCAACCGCAAGAAACATTCCAACCGATCTCCAAACAACAAACCCTAACCCTAATGCATTAACCCCTACACAAAATACGGAGAATTTGGCCACCGGCGCAGGTTCACCACAGGCAACCACCGGCGCCGTCGGTGATCAGAAAAACTTCATTGGATACGTCGGCGGCGTTGGCGGCTGGGGTGGTATTGGCTACGTTGGAGTTCTGCCGGTTATCGGTGGCATCGGAGGAGTTGGTGGCGCTGCCGGCGCAGGGGGGGTTGGTGGCCTAGGCGGACTCGGCGGCTTAGGCGTCGGTGGCGGGATTGGTAAAGTTGGCGGCATCGGCATCGGCGGTGGGCTCGGGAAAGTAGGCGGCATTGGCGTCGGCGGAGTTGGTGGTATTGCACCTTGAGGAATTTGTCCATGGAGTTATTGTTACATGCATGCATATTTTGTTCATGAATTCGATGGTCTAATTAATTAGTATAACCATTCAATTCGTAGTTTGTGTTAAGGTTGTCTCTTTCTCCCTAGTGTTGTTTGTTGTGTTCCAGCTAGTTTGTTTCTATTAATTTCTTGGTTTAATCAATGTATGCATGTTGCTTTAATTAATTCAGTGTACGTATTTTGGAATTTGCCCCTTTGGCCAAATTTCGAATGTATGTCCTCATATATATATCTATGCTCATGTGTGTGAAATGTGCATTGCGCATATATAGGAACTAATTAACCAGCTAATTAATTATCTGTTTGAGGAAATCGAATTAGAAAAAGAGCGTGTTGATGCTGATCAGATTTCACCTTATCATGCAAACAACACCTTCTAAATTCTTTTATGAAACGATATTACGAGGAAAAGGTGTAGTATGTGCTAAGTGCGTATTACTATTTAAAATACTCTTTAATTGTCATAAAATTTTGTGTGTCCCACTATATAAATTCACTATTTTAAAATACAAATATATTATACATTATGATAAATATTACATTAATTTTTACTAAAAGTTGAAGCTTAAAAAATTATATACCCTAATGATGCAGAAATATAGTGTAATTTGCAAAAAGTTAAAATTAATATTGAACTTATGATACAATATAATATTTTTCCAAAATTATTTAGAAACAATTCGACTAAACTTGTTTATAACAGTACTTATTTAGTGAAGCCTGTGACTTGTAATAATTTAACGCATGATGATGATGATGTTAATTTTTCAAGACGACTTAGAACGTATTGATAAATATTTATATAACAATATAGCAAATACAATAATGAAACTAATAGGATATATATAGGTTTATACGTAACACAAAATTAAGATGATGGTGTATTTTATATTAGAACGTGTTAATCAAATATTTATAGGTTTATATTTGTTTCAAATACTTAATAATTTTTTAAATATTAACCCAATCTACAACTTCTGGCGGTCCAAAAGGAGAGATCATTGTGCTTTCTCTGATTCAAATCGTTTGTATAAGTAACAAATATACACATCTTGAAAACCTCCTCGTATGCCTCAGCCGACTCTAACATCAGATAAGTAGAGTTCCAGCCCGTCGGGACATCTAAACATATATAACAATTTCTTAGAAGTTATTCTATTCTTGTTGTCATTTCTTCTGAAAAGATCTTCATTAAATGACAAATATTTCACATTAAATGTCTGATCTCATTTGATACGCCTCAATGTTGACTCTACACAGTCATTTGACTTTTTGAGATGTCATGGCAAGAGTGAACCTGTGTTAGAGGCAACTTATGATCCATGAGTGAACATTCTCAAGTTGATATATAAGACATCGGCATCTCTTTTGGTACTTAACGAATTCTCTATTATTTCTGGATACTGATATCAACATGTTGATTAGTTGAACCTCCAGTCTGAATTTATCAGTTAGCAATCTGCAAACAAAATAATCACATTTCTATATTCATGAGTTGCAGTCTAAAAGATACTGTATTAACCTATGACACTGATTCTTAACATAGTATCAAAGTAAAAGATATGATCAACTTCTCAAATTATTTTGGGGGCCAATAAGTTCATGTAATCACATCATTCATGAGAACAATTATTTTATTTATTTTTCCATTTTTGGAGTTATAAATTTAGGGTGTGTTTATTTTGGTAGTAAAATTTTCATTTGAAAAGGATGAATAAGAAAATGTGAGATAATATTATCTTTTTCTCATTTTTTTTATCATGTGTTTACTTTGTTAGAAATAGATGGATAAACAAATAGAAATGTTGGAAAATATTTTCACACTCTCCCAATAGGATAATATTATCCAACATTTGTGAGAAAATGATTGAAAATGGGCTGCCCGAATAAATTTTCCAGCCTGACCGGAGAAAATTATCCACCATATGAAACATGTGAAAATGATGGAAAATATATTTTTTCTAACCTTAAATGAAAAAATATTTGGCATGTATCTAGCTGCTGACTGGTTACCTCATCTATAGCATGATGCAACCGTCGCACCTGATAATTTCCTTTTCTTTTTTCAATAAATTTCCGAAATGGCGGGAAATTTAAAAAGGCAAAAAGCAAAGGAATAAAATACGGAAGGAAGCAAAGCTGCGGTTTTGAGAGGGTAAGAGAGAGAGAGAGGCGCAGTAAAAATGAAGAGCTCGACTTCAGGCACAAAATCACAGGACCTGCTTAAAGCCATCAAATCTTCCGAGGCGAGTTTCTTGTTACTTCTGGACCAAATCACAGTTTATTCTATTTTCCGATTTTCTGAGCGTTTTACATTTGATGAATTGCAATATTTCTACAGATAATTATTGAAAATATTAAGTTTGTTGCGGAAATTATACTGCCTTGTGTTGAATTGCCTTAATAAGTTGGTTAATGTTGATTGATTATGTTTACATTTGTTGAATTCGCGATATATTTTTCTTTTCTGGAGAGCTTCATTTATTTTGTTGTTTATTTCGTTCGGAAGTTTTAGTGCCTTGTGTTCAATTGCTTCAGTGAGTTGCTTGATGTAATTGTGTTGTAGAGTACGATATCATAGTACTAAAACAAATTTTAAAGCATTGAGGTTTTATATGAACGTGGAAAATTGAGGTAGCATGCCCTATTTTAACTTTATTGATTAGTATAATAGCTGACTGAAACTTAATGTGTTGGAATGTTGCAATTTCATTTTATGTTTTAATTGCATCTGCAGATCAGTTTCATGATATTTGAAAATTTGAATAAATGCGCAGGTTGTTGAGGATCGAGTAAGACTGCTCCAGGAATTGGGGGATTTAGATGTAAACGAAAAGTCTGTAGTTAATTCTCTCATTGAATCCTTAACAGTATCCAAATCAAGCAGGCACCAATTCAATTTCACTGTTTATCTTTTTACTTTACTTTTATATAATCATAGCATTGTAGATTTACTTATTTATCTGATGCATGGAGTAGAAATTAAGTTTCCACTTCCATATAATCAAGATTATATGTTGTACAAATGTGTTCAGTTTTATGGATATTAGTTTCTTAGTCTTCAGTTTTGATAGTATTTGTTGTGAGGATTGAGGACTTCAGCAGCCTAGTATTCATAAGCGCCATTGCCTCGGAGTTATTTGAAATTATCACTATATTTCTAGGTTATGTTCCTCTATTTTCTGGAATTATCTTAAACACATTTGGTGCAAGATCTTCTCATTGCTGATGGATAACTTATGGTTTGGCACCTATTTGTTGTTAATCCGGAATCTTGTTAAATATTATTTTCATATCATCTGAGTGTAGAACTATTTCCATGATGTCTCTGGATGGTGTTAAGCTCATATTGGAATTACGGGATCATAACAAATGTCTTTCAAAGACTTGTATATTACACTTCAATTTTAAATAAATTAATATATAAATTTTACCTATTGATTTGAGTTAACTGTTTACTGGAGTTGACCTCAGTTTTACCTCAACAATTTAGATATATTGGGAAGACTTTACTTGTCTGGATATATCTCAGTGCACATTGAATAAAACTATCTTACAAGTGGCTGCAAAATACTTAGAGACTGACATCTCAGGGTGCCTGGTACAATTTCTGGTTTTAGGATCAAAAGTAAGCACTTAATTTCCTGCAGAAATAGTATATTGACCTATCAGAAACTTCCAAGAGTAGCAATTTATGCTGTTTGGGTTTGACAGATAAATGATGTGCAATTATTGTCTTATCATCATTCTTAGGCAAATGTCTGGTGCAGAAAGCATTTACAAATGACTCTTATGTCGTTGGAAGACTCTCCAGAAGAAGAGCATTCTAGTTTCTTCTATCAGGTAAACTAGTCAGTGTCATGTTATTTTTTCATGTTATTACAAGTCCGAAAGTGTATATGCAGTCCCTAAGACAAGTCTCTCTAGTTGACCTTTTTTCTGTGAGTTAGACAAGCTAGGATAAATAAAAGTGATACCTGATCTATCATTAAATATAGATTTTTCACCTCTTGAATGGTGTCTGAGATTCCGCACAGATTTTGGCGTTACTAGATCTCGGACTAGGATATACTGTATTATTGGTTTATGATTTCTGCATCAACATCTCCATCCACATCTTGGTCAGTCAAATCTCTTTACCGATTCCAAACACATTTCAAAATCATGCAAGTATTTCTATTATTAGTTGTGGAACTCATTTTTAATTCTGTTTCTCCTGGAATGGACTATGTCTGAGGTTGATTATTATGACCCATGTCGGTGTTACTTATAAAAGCACTTGGATGATACTGTAAGAATAAAACATGGTTGCTGGAACATGTCTTCTTTGTTTCTACGTGTAGCTCTTGATTGGAGATCATGCACTTATACATCTCCTATCAAAGTATGGTTGTAGTTTTTGCGAAGTTGCATATGTGCTAGATGCAATATCTTTTGCAAGACGATAGTGTTCAAGATGTCAAAAAGGTCTGAAAGCCTATATGAAAAGTTTTCAGTTGCTCTTTTAGACCTTTTTTCTTGCTCCTTTAGTTACAACTTTTCAGCATTCTGTCGGTCCCTATTATTGTTTCTGTATTACATTAACTTTCAAGACAAATGCATTTTCATCTAGTTCATCAAGTTATAGGAATAAATTTCCTCAAAACCATCAACTGTTTTTTGACATCTTTCAACTTCTTTTCAGTTGGTTCTGGATTTACTCAGCTACTCTGCTGCTAGTTATTCAGCTTTAGCAAGATACCCTAGTTCCATTGATAAAGAGTTGGTGGGCAGCCTAGAAAATTTTGTTGCAGAACAGTTCACTCTGATGAAAGACTTGGTATCAGAAATAAAGGTAACTGCCAAAACACTGGACAAGTCTTTTGCCATTTGTTAACCATGTATTATGTATGTTCTATAGTCTGGAGAGATGTGTTGATCTTTTTTGTTTTTTGCTAAGAAAGCTTTTAAGTAAAGTAGGACCTTCGTTTCAGAATACCAAATCCTGTACACTAAAATCCTTTTGGAATTCTTTGTTAGCGGTTCCTTCAAGGATTCCCTTGGTAGAATTCACTTCTTGTTTCTTCTGAGGGTCAAGTTTGCAGCCGAAGTTTTCATTATAGCTATTTGTTCTTTTTTACATATTTCACTTTTTAGATTCATCCTTCATGCACATATTATAGTTACATCTGATCCTTATTATGATTGCACTTCTATGTTGCTTTACAGAGGATTCAAGTGCCAAGTCCAGAGCTACTGAAGGCAGCACAGATAACTGTAGACGCTGCGACTCGATTATGCAAGGTATACTGCAATGGTGTGAACTGGGATATCTACCGAGCAAAGTATGAAAATGAAAGTTTAAGAGACTGTAAAGAGACTGAAAATGGTGACCATGTTGTCCATGTAACCAATTGCACAATTAAAAAGTTGTGTGAGTTGGGCACTGCTGCAGCTAATGATGGAGGCAGTCTTGTGAGTCTACTTAATATGTCGTGGAAAGGTGTAGTTTCTCTGCTTCAGTTTGGTAGGGGTTCTTTAGCAGCAAAGGTGAATATAGCAGATGTTATAATGAACCTAATCTCATTGGCGAGTGAATCATTGAGATGTGCTGCTGACACTTGGTCATCTTCTACAAAGGAAGAAGTCTCTGTGGCAGAGGCCAAAAGGAGTTTCCTTCCAGTTAAGTTTTATCTAATAAATGCTGTAAGAATTGTTTCACAATATCAAAGCCAAGCCCTCTTGGTGTACAAGGAGATAGCACTGTTGGTTGTTATGATATTAACCTTCAGAATTGCACTCAGCATGGTGGAACGTTTGAAATCTGCAAGTGAAGTACTGGCAGAAATTTTGGAGCCCACATCCTTACACTTACTCAACTCTCTGTTAAATTCAGCTCTGGTGAAGCAAGAAGACAAGTTCCAGATTTTGGACTGGCTGTTTATTAACAACAGCGACATGAGTTCTGTAGCTGAGAGCATTAGCAGCTGCCACAATTCATTAGATGTGATATTTATCATAAGTTCCAACGATATGAATAAGGAAAGGATTTTCTATCTTGGCCGAATTACCTTATTTCTAAGTCTTCTTTTGTGTGCTCCTGACCTTGAAGATGACATCAGAATTGGTATTGCCAGGAAGCTTGGATGGCTTTTGGATACACTGGTATACGAAGATGTTTATTCTTCTTTACTTGTTTTGCAGACTCCCGTAAAGGGTTCTAACCAAAACCATGAACTGGCTTATCAACCCATGGTCCGTGCTGTAGTTCATGCACTTAAGACATTCATGATTGTGGTCTCTTCAAATCAGGCATGGGATGAAGTAGAATCATTTCTCACAGAAAACCTTTTCAACCCTCACTTTCTTTGTTGGGATATTGTCTCTGAACTTTGGTGTTTTGTCCTTAGACACGCTGAGCCCAGTATGGTGAACGATGTCATCAATAAACTATGTTCACTATTGATGCTAACATCTCAAGAATCGGCACTGCTTCCTGATAGCTCTCTGCGGAAAACTGCAAGACTTATCTGCACTATTGTTACTTATGGGCCCGAATTCTTGGTCGATCAAGTTTACAGTAGCATATTTGACAGCAGCACATCTCAATATGCACTGAATGTGCATACGGCACTGCACATGGAAGGTTTTCCCCTGAATTTGCTTTCAGAAAAGAAAAGAAGCATTGCCAAACAGAGAATAGTGACTCAATATTACGACTTCCTGGAGAGCTTTGAAGACGTCTCGCCAAGAGAAAGTTCTGTTTATGGTGCTCCTGTCTTTGCTCTCTCTGCTGCTTTGCAGTCTCTGTAAGTTTATTATATTATGATTCAAGCTACATTTTATAAATGCAGTTCACATCTTTTGCCAAATGAAAAGCTTAAAGCTCTTAGTAAAATATGCTCTTCTCGTATGATCTACCTATGATTGTCCCCTTTTTTCTTTCATTATAAACAATTTCTGAATGCCTTTCTTTTATTATGTTTAGCCAGGTAAGCCTGTCTGATACTGACATGAAAACTGTGAAGTTTTTGATTGCTATTATTCGTAAGTACAAAACCTCCTCAGACAATGCAATCAAAGATGACCACCGAAGGCTTCTCGGAGAAGTGCTAGGTATCATATCTAGCATGAAGCATTTGTACTCATTTGATGAAATGGAAGAAGTAATTTTGGAGCTCCAGAAGCTCTTTATCTCGAGGCCGTCATTCTCAGATAGCCAACTCTTCCTATGCAAACCTAATCTAGCTTACTTCATGGCCGGCCTTGGTCATATGAAATTAGCAGACAGCGATGACAGCGCGAGGAGTGCTGCTACATGGGAGCTGTATCACATGCTATTGAGGGAGAGGCACTGGGCTTTTGTTCACCTAGCAATCACTGCATTTGGTTACTTTGCTGCTCACACTTCCTGTAAGGAACTCTGGAGGTTTGTGCCACAAGATGCTGCCCTGTCCTTCGATTTGGAGGCGGGAAATGAAACCGACCAAGAGAGGTTCATGTCAGAGTTGAAGGCAGTGTTGGAGAAGGATATGACATGTCCAACAATCCCAGCTAGTCCCGATCAGATTGCATTGCTCGTGAGAGAAGGTCAAGTGCTGAGAGAAATTTTTAGGGACAGTGTGAAATGTGATATGATGGATGTTGAGAATGAGAGACAGCCTAGCAAGAAAAGGAAATTCCCTAATGAAATCTCGAGAGGAGTGGAACTGCTACAGAGCGGCTTGAAGATTATGGTAGATGGCCTTTCAGATTGGCAGCAGAATCAACCAGACTCGAGTGACGTTCGTGAAAGGTTTTTGAACCATTTTAGTTGTCTTGAAGATGTGGTAGCACACTTGGCTAGACTTGCTGATAGTAACTGAGTTGCTGCACTTCGAACTCAGGAACGTTCGATGATGCTGGGGAGCCAAGAAGCGCCTGTCTTTAAACAGCTACATCACATCAGGTGATTGGTATGAATAGAATGAGGGTGTAATAGAACGAAAATACGAATGAAATGAAGATGGTAAAAAAATGACAAATTTTAGGTGATTTGCTATGTACGAGGAATACAAAAGGAATGAAATTGTGTGATTGTTTATTTGATTCAATTCTTATGATTGGTAGCTAGAAATAAAGTTTAGAAATATAATGAAATTATCCTTTACATCACTTTAAAAGTATAGAAGTTATAAATCTAATTGAGTAGATAAATATTTAGTTAATATATTTAA
This sequence comes from Salvia miltiorrhiza, assembly GCF_028751815.1. Taxonomy (NCBI): domain Eukaryota; kingdom Viridiplantae; phylum Streptophyta; class Magnoliopsida; order Lamiales; family Lamiaceae; genus Salvia; species Salvia miltiorrhiza. Next base: position 14,477,509 of record NC_080394.1, on the reverse strand, counting down.
CAAAAAATACATACAAAAATGTAAATTAAAATAGTAAGTTTATGGATGTGGAGTGACATATAGTTATAGCGGATACACACTTGCTTTTAAAACTTTAAAAAATCGGTTGTCGATATATATATAGATTTAAGTATTTGTAATCCTATGTTTTTTATTTCTTTAATTTCATAAAACTTAAATGTTTGAATTAATTAATACTAATTAAGACTAAATAGTATCTAAGGGTCCATAAAATTTAACATGAATTAATATTTACATACATAGTTAAATTGTAAGAATATTAATTCTTATTTTAAAAATATGTTTTAGCATAAAAATATATATTTATAAATTTCACAAATTATATTTATCATTGTAGTATTTGTTAGTGTAAATAGTTACTTTAGTTAAACATGTTTTTTAGCAAGTTTTTTGTGTATATAATTTAGAAATAAAAAAGTAATTTAATTAGTTTAATTGTTGATATACAAATTAGATAAAATAAATACGTAGAATCTAATTATATAATGCATCAATTTCAGTCCATAAGTATTAGATTATTGCTTATATAAATCTGATAATAATATTCAAAAATATTTTTTCTATATGTTGCATATAGCTGAAATGCCTGCAAGGCCTTTTCACATCAATTAGCACAAATGTTTTCCGTAAAAATGTTTTCTATAAAAATGTTTACAAATTTTGAGGAAAAAATAAATAAATAAATAATAATAATAATAATAATAATAATAATAATAATAATAATAATAATAATAATAATAATAATAATAATAATTGTGAGAGTTATTTTAACTCTAATATTTATTCATTCATTTCTTAAGTAAATCCTTGATTTTATCTTATTTATTAATTAATTTTATAAGAGAATTAATAGTCATATATTTTCGTATGCTACGAAGAAGAAAGGAGAAGAATTAATATCTCTCATTTTAAGATATTATAAAGAGTGGAGGAGAAGAAACAAATGTTACAAATCAACCAAAGACTTGGTTTTCTATGAAAATAGGAATGTTGGTTAACCGGCTTAATCAATAAGACTACTTTGGCTTCAAATAAATCCTGAAAGCCACGTCCATATCCCACGTTCTCAATCTTGATATTCTTGCCCACCAAGCATAGCTAGATTGCATCTATAAATAAGGGCAAAGCATACTACATTCGGTATCAGTCCATTCAAGAAGAAACACAAATGTCAAACTGCAAGATTATGAAGCTAGATTGTTACAACATCTACCTCGACATCTAGTCTATCACACATTAAGTTGAAGAATCATGTGTGTAACATACCTTGAGTGGATCGATTCGTATGTTAGAGCTAGTTAGTATATATGTTTGTTTGTGATTCATATATAGATTAGTTTCATTAAAAGTCTAGTTATTATTGGCATCGTTGATAGGATTAGAGGAAATTTCTTTTCTTATCAATAACACTCAACAAGAGGGATTCTATTGTGTGGTTTCGTGTACCTTTATTATAAAAGATATTTTTATAGTGAACGCACAACTGCAATTAATTAATATTGCAGTATAAAATTATTCATTGTGTGTATTTTACATTTTCGCTACATTTAGTTGGTTTGATTGTTCTATCATTCGATCCAACATATCTAGGTTTGCGAAATCAACAAATTTTTAATAATAATAATTGTGATGATGTATGTTTCATATATACATGTTGTATACAAATATACATGACAAACCTTAAATATAAAAAAATTAAGAATGGAATAAAATGACTAATACTAAGCAAATAAATATACCAAGCAAATAAATGGAATGAAGGTAGGAATCACCATTCCATTCCTTCCTCCATTCTATCATATTAATTACCTCCTTAGATGTTCATATTTTTATACTTGTGTTCATGTTGATTTGTTATCATCTCGTCTCAAAAGATGAAATAAGAATGGTCGAAGCAATGCTCTAACTCATGTTCCTGTTTTCGTGTTTCTAAAGGAGATTGAAGAATCGATACAGCCGTTTTCTCTATTATCTCTATTTGACATTTTTTTTTTTGAGGAAAAGAGAAGGATATATTATTGAGCACATGAACATGATACATGGAGATGACCCACCACAAAAGGAGAGAGCTCATTTCAAATATGATGTGTAGAAATATCCTTCGCGGCATTCGCTAAACTTTTTTTTTTTTTGGTCAGAAAAAAACACACATAAGATTAAGAAAACTGGTACCAGAGGTACCACAGTCGATTAGCTACAGAGAGAGGCCAAAGAGTCGGTGAGGCACCAAGAAGAGAAGTTGGTTCCCCAATCACAAATGTTAAAAATATTGTTCCAACTCTACATTCTAGCAATGATTTTCATAATTGTACTGAAGATGTCCCACCCCTTGCCTTCGAATCTACTTGCATTCCTTCGTCTCCAAAGAATCCAGATTGTGCAAACCTAAAGAGACTTCAAAAACTTCTTACACTTCTTCCCATTACCCAACTGTGAGAACGCGGAGAAGTGGGCTTCCAATCCTTGCGGGCGTACCGACTGAAAGCCGATCCATCTCAATATACCATCCCAAATAGTACCGACTGAACGCGGCATTCGCTAAACTATGAGCAATACCATTTTGTTCCTGTCGGACATGTTGGATGGTGATATAAATTACTAAAATTATCTCTATTTGACATAAATTAACAGTAGTACAAAACATACTACATCATAAAATTACTATACCAAACAATAATAATTAGGTCTATGGTAGCAAATAAGTTGCTAGTGTCAACCACAGCTACCACAGAGTATGCGTCTAGCCTTTCATAGCTTATATTGCATTTTTGCGACAATGATTTTATTAGTATAGTGACCACAGATAATTAAATAAAAACTCATAATCATGTGGTTTAAGAATGACATGGATATGACTCAAGAAGATTAAAGTGGTTGAAATATCTGCCCCCCATGATCTATTCCCTTAATGTTTTTCCTAGGTACAAGACATGTATGAAAGTCAATTGACAGAAGTTGCACCATTGATGGCTTTTCATCTTATTTTGATAAATTAATGTTACTTTTTAAACTGTTGTAAAAATTTGCATAGGTTACAAGTGTAATTAAAAGAGAGTTTGGTGACATGCAAAACGTGGATAAATTGAATTGCACAGTGTAATTTATATCCTCACTTTGTTGGTGATGCACAGTGTGAAGTTGACACCAAACCTGATCACCAGTAGTTATCTGCAACAGTGCTTCCATTTTCAAAAAGTTAAATAAACTACTAAAGTAATTAACACTATGATTGAATTAAATACCTTAAGCATGCCAGATCCAACTTGATTAGAGCGAATCATTCATACTTGATCAAGACAACAAATCGCATCGTAGATATACCAAATCATGATCCATTATTCCAAGTGAAGTCATTCCTTTTGTAACCACTTTCATTTTATCCCTTACTCCCAAATAAATGTCTTCAATTGTTAAAAAATGTATATCTAACAAGGGATAAATTAAGAGTGAAAATTTAAAATGCCATATTCCTTAAATTTTATAGTAAAAATATCCTATTTTATAAATATAAGCATTGTATGCCCTATTCTTTAAATACCATTTGATTTGATTTGCCTGGTTTTCTGTGAAAGTCTTACACATTTGACTGAATAAATGTCTTCAATTGTTAAAAAATGTATATCTAACAAGGGATAAATTAAGAATGAAAATTTAAAATGTCATATTCCTTAAGTTCTATAGTAAAAATGTCCTATTTTATAAACATAAGCATTGTATGCCCTATTCTTTAAATACCATTTGATTTGATGGGTTTGCCTTATTTTCTGTGAAAGTCTTACACATTTGACCGAATAAATGTCTTCAATTGTTAAAAAATGTATATCTAAACCACTTTCATTTTATCCCTTCGTCCCAAATAAATGTCTTCAATTGTTAAAAAATGTATATCTAACAAGGTATTAACACATAAATTTAGTCCTTTGAACTCTAGTTATTGTGAGAAAGATGCAAAATCTGTGACATTATTTTTGCATAGAATTTTGAAATAAGACATTTATTCCGTACTTGAGATTCAATATACCATACTTAATGATTCACTTTGTGTCTCACTTTCAATTTATTGATTTTCTTTAATATTTTTTTTCTTCAATTTTAATTTTGTATGCTTTTATTTTATAATTGTTAACTAAAATAAAAAAAGTTATATTTATTTAATGATTAATATTTTTAAAACATCCTATCTCATGATCTCTCATCTTTTTTGAATAAGTCTACTTTTTAATTATTTTTTATTTTTATTTTCATATTTAACTTATTTTTTTCCTTTTCATAATATCAATTTTTATTATTGTGTATTCTTGTTTTTTCGATATCCAATTTAAATGTATTCAGTTAAATATAGTTTTTTTATTACATTTATAAATATGATAATTGAGTTGATACCGTACAAATGCTAGTTATTACACCCATAATTGGACTTAATACTTAACCAAATTAATTGATTTAAAATCTCAATAAAAGTGAGACCCTTAATTTATTCACATATCCCACTTAATTTACAATCTTCAATATCTATAATATATTAAAAATTCAAGATTTCAAGTTGATTTCAAAATTGAGTGGTAAATTTGTAGTTATAATAAGTTGAATGTTTATTTGTAAACTATATTTGTTCTTTTTATTTTCTTTTTCTTTATCTTTTTTTTGTTTTATTTCTTTCTAAAATTGTGAAATTCAATTAACTATAAAATATTTAATAAACATATCAAATTAAAGACCACGATAAAAGCTTTAGTTTGATATATTTTATGTAAATATTTGATTTGAAATGTAAAGTTTATATTTATTTAAAGATAAAAATTTTAAAAATTCTCTCTCCTCTCATCTTTTTTAATATATACATTTATTTTTAATTATTTTTATTTTTATTTTCTTAACTTTTTTTGCCTTTTCATAATATGAATTTTTATTATTATGAATTCTTCTTTAATTGTTTTATTATTTTATTAATATTCAACTCAGATATATTCAGTTAAAATTATTTTTTATTATGTTTATAAATATAATAATTGAGTTGGAAATAGTTTTATATAAATATAGAAATATAAAAATGTTTCTTGTGCATTGCACTACACTACTTATCCTTTATTTATCAATATTGCTATTATTGGATCCATCATTCAATTAAATTAATCTATGTAAAACTATAAAACTCTTATTTACTTTTATTAAAACTTGTGCTATTTTTAAGTAAATACTCCCTCCGTCCACCAAAGATATGCCACAATTTCCTTTTTCGTCCGTCCACAAAAAATATGCCACATCCATTTTTAGTAGTATGGTCCACATCATTCCACTCACATTTAAAGTGGGACCCTTACTCCACTACCAACTTCACTCACATTTTATTAAAATCCGTGCCGAAAGTAAAGTGGCATATTTTTGATGGACGGAGGGAGTAACATTTTTGGGATTGAGAGAGTAATACATTTTATTTTTCTAAAAGCATTATTAAATAATACTCCCTCCGTCCACGAAATGAGTACCCATTTGTGGACGGCACGGGTTTTAAGAAATGTATGGAGTGTAGTGTGAATAGTTTAAGGGTCCCACTTTTTGAGTGTATTAATTAAAGAGATGTGTGGGGTACACTTGCCAAAAAGGGAAATGGGTACTCATTTCGTGGACGGACGAAAAAGGAAATATGGGTACTCATTTCGTGGACGGAGGGAGTACTCCGTAGATATTTTGGCAAAGACGTGGTGGCACACAAAAACTAATGGGACATTAATTATCATCCATATATTCAGAGACTAGTGAATAATACTCTCTCCGTCCACGAAAAAACTTCATATCTTTTCTTTTTGGGACGTCCATAAAAAAACTTCCTACTTATTTTTGGATTATACCCCACCACTTATAATTACTTATTTTTCATTTTTTTACAACTCCCAATATTAATTATAACACTTTTTCACCACTCCCATTACATTCAACAACTTTTTCTCCACTCTCAATACACTCAACAACCTTTTTCTTAAAACCCGTGCCACTCTCTCCTAGAAAGTTCTTTCATGGACTGAGGGAGTACTTCATTCGTCTTAGCTCAGGGAATGTCTGGTATACTTAGGGGGCGATGGTTAGGCCGAAGCTCCTGAAGTATTCCCACTTTCCTATTCCTTTTCCTTTACTTTTTTTATTTCCATAGACGAATACTCTTTTTTCTCTCTTCCTGAGAGATTTTAATGAGGCTCGGCCCTTAGTCTGGTTCCTGTACTTTTAAGGGTTTAGGTTCGTTTTTCTTTTTTCTTTTTAATAAAATTTTAATTTAATAATACTTCATTCGTTTCAATAGGCCATAAGGTCTAGCCACATATATTATACTTTTCAAGAAATGAGTAATTTATACTTAAAATAGGAAATATAATGTAATTATCTTTTAGGGTGTATATCACAGAAAACATAAGAGAGGAAATAATTACTTTTACGTGAAAATGAAGATAATATTTGTGGATCACACTGATATTTAGTCTAAATAATGAATTATGTGAGATTATTTGTTATATAGTATTAATTTTTCATTTTTGGTAGTGGTCTATTGAAATAATTAAAATGTTGAAATAAGATGATGTGACTAGCTATTAAAATAAAACACGTTATATGTCCCTCTTAAATAAGTATTCTCTTCGTCCCATTTTTCTTTTCCTTTTTTGACAAAAGAAATAGAAAAATGGGACGACGTGTTTTATTAATTTAACACCATATGTTAAATATGATGTCACATCAGTATCAATAATGGACATTAGTGATACTATATTATCTATATATCTAAAGACTGCAATTTATTGTCCTACAATAATATAAAATTTTGACAGCGCAATCTTGACAAAATTACAATCTCACCATTTGGATTACAACATTATCATGACAATCATATTTGAGAGTTGATAGAATTAATGATTCAATTGGTATGCCACACATTCATATAATTCACTCAATCTACTTATAAAAAGCACAAGTCCCCCAATGAGAGTTCCAAACAATGAAAGCACAAAACGCGGTGGCGCTCTTCCTCATAAGCTGCACAATGTACATCACGCTCCTCACCTTGAAGCAACATTTGTCGATGGCCGGCCGAACATACGACGTCCGCATCATCAACGGCTTCACCAACAACTCGTCGCTGGCGTTGGTGGTGTGGTGCGCTGCCGCAGACGGCGGGGATATCGGCGGGAGAGCACTGCAAGAGCGCGATGACTACAGTTGGAGTGTCAAAGTTGGCCCTTTGTGGAGTTCGGCTCGATTCGTTTGCACCCTTAAATGGGATGCCAAACGACGCAAGTTCGACGCGTTTCGAGCCAGTCGGGATAGGTATAGGTGCGGTCATGGCGGGCAATGCCTTTGGCTGGTCAAAGAGGATGGATTTTATTTCAGCAACGATGGGGCAACATGGATCAAAAATTTTGCATGGATGTAAAATATATATCAAGTCTAGTTACTTTTGATGTAATCGTATAAAAATAAATATATAGTGTTTGTTTTGTAGTATATATCAGTAAATGAAGATGTATTTTTTTTTAAAGAATGTTCAACCTATGCAAGAAATGTGAATTTTTACGTTCTTTTTTCAGTTAATGTCCTTCATATTCTTTCATCTAATTTGATAAAAGAATTCAGTTTTTGGACTGTGACGTTCCACTTGAATCAGACGAAGCTTGAGTTATATACCCGTTCATATATAAATTACAATGCCTTTCAATCATCGAAAACAACACAGACAAAAGATTGAAGATTTGAGAAAAGCTTGTGGCAAGTTGCATATGTAGATAAGATGGTAATCTGCATATGTGTTTGATGACTTGATCCGTACAATACCTTTATGTCAATTTCTTCCCCCTATCTTCCAACATCTTTCTATATATTTAAATCATTATTCGCATCAACAAATAAATAAATTTCTTCCAACATCTCTCTATATATTTAATTTAAATAATTATTCTCAACAGATAAATAAATTTGGTACTTGTCTGCATTGGTTCATGTTCTTTCTAAATTTTCATGACTTCCACTAAAATTCTTTTGTCTTTTTGCACGTGGTGCATGACAGAGTTACTTCGTCACTCGTCTCTTGCTTCTACCTTAATCGCATAACCACTTCACAGAGATTTCAATTTTGCTTGAAAAAAAAACACTTTGTTTTGCTGTGACCGTAAAGAAAAAAAACAATTTTGCATTACCAAAATGATTAGATTTTCTTTTTCTTTTTTTAATGACGAGGAGGGATGGAGAGATAATATATACATAGTGACTCCTCCATTTATACAAATTAATGAATAAAAAAGATACTCCAGTTCTAGAAATTATCTAGAAATGCATATGTGCATATTCGATCCAGTTCTAGTAATCAAACTTAATTTGAGTTGCACAGTGTAATTTAGCTGACAGTGACAATTCCTATATCCTCACTTTCTTGGTGATATATGCACATGTACAGTGTGAGAAGTTGACACCAAACCTCACTAGTAGTTATCTGCATCTTACCTCAACAGTGCCTCCATTTTCAAAAAGTAAAATAAACTATTAAAGTAATTAACACTATGATTAAATTAAATACCCAGATGCAACCAGCTGATAACTCTTGATTAGAGCGAATCATACTTTGATCAAGACAACAAATCACATCGTAGATATATCAAATCGTGATCCATTATTCTAAGTGAAGTTAATTATTGTAAATGGAGATGATGAGGTTGTTTGATGCTGCAAAATCATTCCTTTTATAACCACATTCATTTTAGTAGTTATCCTTTCCTCCCAAATAAATGTCTTCAATTGTTACAAAATGTATATCGAAGAAGGGATAAATTTAATCCTTCTAACTTTAAATATTGCGATAAAATTAAAAATCTGTGAAGTTAAAATAGTATTGGAAAATTGAACAAGGATAAATATGGTAGCTTGACATTATTTTTGCATAGAATTTTGAAATAATTAAGACACTTATTTGGTAATTTGATCAAGTATGAAACACAAATTGACAGAAACATCAGTCTACTCAAGCTGACTGACTGAAGGATCTGAAGCTGATATGACATTCAGAATCACTTATGTCACGTTAACCCTAAAGTCAAAAATTCAAAGTGAAGTCAATCCTTAAAATGTATCAATCCCTTTCGGACATTTAATACTACATATATTGCATTAAATGTGAATCATGCTTTTTCAGAAAAAATACAAAAATGTCTGTAGAATGTCAACATCAGAGTATGGATGTGTAGATCCAGCTATCACAATCATTATTTAATACAACGATACGGACAACAGATCAAAATTAAAGAAAGCTCTTTCCAGACTTCATTGTAAAATTCCAAAATTCACACTTGAGAATATATTTACAGTTCCTAGTACTATGCATTTTTCATTGTAAACATCCTAAGCCTAGATACGAACACACTAAATACACCCAATTGTTCTTCATTGTAACAATGTATTCACTTAGTTAGAGAAACCCCCCTTCTGAACTTCCAACTCATTGTAAAAAGATAAGTGAAAAATAAGAAGAAATTGACAAGTAAGCTTCAAATGAGAAGTCTGAAAGTTGACGAATTGTCAATTATGGTATTGCAACTGCGTAAATTGCTCAAACGGTCACGGCCACGTAACTTGTGTGATCAGTCTAATGGAACTAACTGGTCAAGTTGACTAGCAACTATAAAACAAGGAATCCAAGGTTAAGAGATTCTCCTGTTTAACAAGATTGTGGATGTAGGAGAGTCAGAACCGATCACCTACCCACCGTGGGCACGTATAACGTGCCCACCATTGATGTGACAATTTTAATTAGGAAAGACAACTAATAAATCTTACTCTAACTAAAATTATCTTACTATAATTACAATTGCCACATCATGGTGGGCACATTATGCTTGCCCACGGTGGGTAGGTGATCGGTTTTGGTAGGAGAGTTGCTCCGAACCAAACTACATGTGTGTTGTAGTTTTAATTAGTCATTGCTTCAATTTTGTTGTATTTACTTAAACTGTTTTTTAAATTGATCAACAAACTGACTTTCTTCAAACCAAGTAAAACTGATTGTGTTTTTATAATCAACATTTTGGCTTAGTATTGCTTAAAAAAAGTATAACATACGTATAATATTCAATAATCATTATAATAATTTAGTAGTATTTTGTATTTCAAATATAAGTTTAAAAATCAAATTACACAAGACACAAAAATAAGAGTGAAAATATGAGGAAATCCGACATAGGATCTAGGATTAAATTAAATAGTGTTTGTATTATGTTTTGCTATTATACATTAATAGATTCTACTAATATACAAAGTTTGTTTTCATTTAACCATTCATAAATTTTACCACAACTTACATTTATATGATATTATAAATTTATTGAACACTATAAAATACTATAGAACAATTAAACTCATAATTTACTACTATTATTTACTTTAATATTATAAGACATTTTAATTTTTTTAACATTGTAAAGTTGATGCACAGGAGACAATCTAGGAGTATTTCTTAATTAAACTGCTAAACAAATTTATGTCAACAAATAAAAAGAAAAAAGTTTATAATTAGAAAAACTGTGTAGGGAACTTCATGCAGAGGTTTTCATGAGAAACAAAAAAGAACTAAAAATCAGTGTTTTACAAGAGAACTAAAAATCAGTGTTTTACAAAAAAGAACTAAAAATCATGAACTATGCATGATTTTTAGGAGATCTTTACTTGATTTTAACTTTGATTGAGCTTGATTTTAGCAGTTTTATGTTAAAAAGAATAAGATTTTATGGCAGATCGAAATGACAGCATTATAGAGCAATTAAGATGATTTAATAGAACCTATATACTACTACATACCATGCATATAGCAAAAATCAATCAATGTATTTAATATAGAAATGACTGACAATGCGTTATCTATAGATAAAAAAACAAAAAATTGCAAAATCAATCAAATTTAGCTTCTTCTTTTTTGCAATTTTTTATATATATTTTTTATTTTTTTTAAAATAAAAAATAAAATTATAATGTGTGCATTAATAAGAGTCCCCTTTTGAGATAGCCATTTTAAACAATAAAACATAATATTTGGCCACCCATCTAAAAATACTTTGGTCATTTTTTACGTTTTAAGACTGTTTTGCCCTTAATTAGGGCAGATCGGATTCGGGTTTGCTCGCAGGTTAGGTACACTTGGCACTATTAGTGCCAAAAGTACCTAGAAAAATAAAATCAAGTAAATTGATACTTTTGGCTAGGGGTGTGCAGCGGGTCGGACCCGGACCGACCCGCCGGGTTTGCTAGACCGAAAATTTTGAAAGAGCGGACCGACCCGGACCGAAAAATGTGTGCGGGCCGACCCGGACCCAGACCGAACCCGAACAACAGGTCCGGTTCAGTCCGGGTCCGACCCGCCGAGGCCAATTTTTTTTTTTCCTATTTCACACTTAATTTTCATACATAAAACATAATAAATACGATACAAATACATATCAATATCATAGTTCCATCATTGACAATCCACAACTCAATCTTTAGAGTTAGAAATCTGAAAATTTAATTTTATTAATACTATTCTAAATATTAAATATATAAAAAATAATTAATTTATAAATACATGGGTCGGTCCGGGTTCGGCGGGTTCGACCGGGTTTTGACCCGGACCGACCCGACAAAAGTTCGGTCCAAGAAAATTGACCCGGACCGGACCGAACATAGGTCTTGGGTCGGTTCGGTCCGGACCGAACCCGCCGGTCCGGGCAGGTTTGACGGGTTCGGGTTGGGTCTGCACACCCCTACTTTTGGCACAAATGGTAAATTAGTGCCAAAAGTATCGTTCGATAATTAAACCCTAAATGAGGAATATAAACCCTAAATGAGGAATATAAACCCTGAATGTGGAATCTAAACTCTAAATGGAGAATCTAAATCCTACAGGAAATTGTTCAAAATGGACATATAACTGCACTCATCTATATAAAACAAGACAGTGTATCAATACAAGTATATGACACTATTGACACTAATAAAGTCACTAGTACCATTCGTGCATAGCACCATTGGCACTAATAGCGCCAAGCCAAGTGTATAAATTTACTTAATTTTTTTTCTCTGTTGGTACTTTTGGCACTAATAGTGCCAAATGCACCTAACCCGCGCGCAAACTCCAACCTGGTCCGTCCTAATTAAGAGTTAAACAGTTATAAAACATAAAAAATGGTCAGATTTTATATTTTTCAAATGAGTTGTCAAAATTTATGTTTCCTTCTTCAAAATAGCCACACGGATATTGATTCAAATAATAAAATTAACAATATTCTATTTTTATTTTAAACAAAATATTTAAATATATTAAGTTTAAAGTTATTATGGCCACCCATATTATGACGGAATAACATCACTCTAATTATTACTTAATTATTATAAGTAAGAAAAGATTAATTAATACACCTATTTACGTATCTTCAATTCTTGCGTACTTAAGCTCTAAACTTCCTCAACACTTTTTATTTAATTATATTAACTTCTAGTTTCTTCCACATCTTCCTCCTCCTTACTTTAAACTTGAATTCTTATTTAAACAAAAAATTGAAAAAAATACAACTCCCGAAAAAATATCATAAATAGTAAATACAATGAGGCAATGGATTATTGCATGCACGACGTGTTAAACATGAACGCCACTACAAAAAACCGCCAATATACCGGCGGTAACGGCCGATAATTACCAGCCGTATACCGACAGCGGCGAAGACGAGTCGTATTTTTCAAAATACCTACGAAATACCGGCGGCGAGCCGGTGATCACCCACGGCAGTTGCCGCCGGAATTTAATAAAAATGCGTATAAAATATACCGGCGGTGGACCACACCGTCGGTAATATGAAACTTAAAATCAGGGTTTCTTCCCCAATCTGCCCGCCGCACTACCCCCAAGCCTACCCCCCAGCCGCACTACCCCCCAAGCCTACCCCCCAGTCGCCGACACCTGTGCCCCACCGCTGCCGTCGAGCCACCGTCCGGCGAGAGTCCACCGCCGTCCGGCGAGGAATACCGATGGTAAACCGCTGTCGGTGATCACCGGTGGCGGCCGCCGTCGGCGACCTCCGGCAATAGGGCCACCGTCGTCCGGTCAACCTTAGTACCTTACTGACGGCGGGAACGCCACCGGTAATCACTGGCAGCCGCCGGTAATGTTCCGACAAAAGACCGCTGCTCGCCAACGATAATTACCGGCAGCGACGCCGTCGTTAATTACCGGTGGCCGTCTTTTGGCGCCGGTGTTGACGTCACCAACGAGCGAAATACCAACGGCGATCGCCGTCAGTGCCTTATTTTTCGACGGTATATGGGTGATTACCGACGGCAAACGTAATCTCCATGTTTTTTGTAGTGAACGAAGTTTCAAGGAATATGATTTTACCCATCTCTCGACCACAAAAACCCACAAAATTAATTTTCTACAGAAACCCGTGCTAGCTAGATTTGTTGGAATAAATAGCTTATTTAATGCCATGATTACTTTGTAATTAATGAAATTAAATGATATTTTTGGAATCTACATGTTGAGTAGATTAATTTGGTATATTTACTTGTTCAAATCTGTAAAGAATTGAATGAGTAATTAATGCCCAAAGATATACATGGTTCGGACCACTGTTTGCCCAAACAGTGCACGTGGCGACGGTTAAGGACCGAAGAGACACGATAGTTCGGACCACCTGTTTGCCCAAACCTTCGTGGCAGCGGTTGAGGACCGAAGAGACACGATGGTTCAGATCTGTTTGTCCAAACAGGGCACGTGGCGACGGTTCAAGACCGAAGAGACACGCCAGTTCGGACCTCCTGTTTGGCCAAACAGTCACGTCAGTTCAAGGAAACCCCTGGACTACTATAAATAGGGCCCTCCAGAATGAGATTAAACACACCAACGAATTCAGATAATCAATTTGTCATATTAGTTTAGTTTACATACTCAGTCCCGAGTATCAAGCCGTTCGACCGGATAGCGAACTCCTAGTGCTAAGGACTCGTTTATCATCCCGAAACCGTTGTATCTTGGGGGCAATTACTGTAGATCCGCGAGCACAGAGCAGAAGTAATTTTGCCTTACGGAGAGAGAATTTATTCTCGCTTCGCACTACAAGAAAAGTGTGCTTTTGCGACATGAAAAATGTGTCGCTAATCACGATTTTAATGTCGTAAAATCTAATTTGCGACATTTTCTGCGTCACACTAAATTGTGTCACAAAAGGGGTATGTAGTAATTTTACGACACTTTTTTGTCATTTGTGTCGTAATGTATGTGACATTTTGTGCAACATTAAATTAATTGTCGTATAATTTAATGACACTTTGTGCAACAATATATTTAATGTCGAATAATATTCACGACACATTACGCGTCATTATATTAATTGACGTACTCTAATTTGCGACATTTTTTTGCGACAAAAGTACCATTTTTGTGACACGAAAAATGTGTCACTAACAATTGATTTAATGTCGTAAAAGTTAGCATGCGACACTTTCAACATCAATTTAAATTGTGTCACAAAAAGTAAATGTAGTAATTTTCCGTCTTTTTTTTCATTTGTCACGAAACACATACGACATTTAATGTATCGCCAATCTAATTGTCATATAAAATTTGTGACACAATGTGCATCATTATTGGTAGTGTCGCATGTCATTATGCGACGTACTATACGACATTTGTTGAAATATGATGTCATATTTTGCGACTCTTGCTTATGACATTACAACTTCTATGTCGTTAATTTTTACGACATAAAAAATGTCATATTTAAAGTATCGCCCAATATTTGCAACATATATAACATTTGCCACGAAAAAAAATATTAAGTCGCAAAATCTACGACAATTTTTGCATCATTTATCATTATTGTATTTGTTTAAACAACACATTTAAAATAATTATCAAATGCCATATATTTTGTCAAGAGTTATATTAGATATTGAAACATTAAATAACAAATAATAATATACCATAAGAAATTCACAATATTCGTTATAAAAATTCATAAAAATCTAATTAAATAAAAAAAAATTCTAAATGCTAAAGGTAAAATATGAAAATAAATAAGTATTTCTACGAACATTGTTCAAAAATCTAAATTCAAATTTCCAAGATGTCTAAATTTATCTTGCAATGAAATAATGAAAGTTTAGTTGTGGCAACGTGACGACGACGATCATTGGCAATTTCTCTTCCTCTTGCTGCTCCTTGTAGTTATCACTTGTTCCTATAAACAAAAAACTTCTCACTACCTCAAGAGTTTCATTGGCTTCACTGAAAATCTCCATGTTCATAAATCCCTCTGATGATGACCCATTATTTACAGCTTGAATACGTCGAGAATTCAAAGATCCCGATACCTTGCATATTATTAATTAAACTACATAAGTTTAAAAGTAAATAATAACATAATATACATGTATGAAGTGAACTTACATTCATATTTTGATCCTCTAATGTGAGAAGACGAGCTTGAAGCAATTCCATTTTGGAGCAATATTCTTCTTTGAATTTTGAAATATTCTCTTCAAATCCCTTTCGAATGCTCTCAATTTCGCCATTAGTTCTTTCTTGAACAGCTCGATCAAATTCTTCTCGAGAGGTGTAAATCAAATTCTTACTCGAAACAATATTACTATTACGTAAACATCCTGGTGCTTCCCTTCCAATAACTTCTTGAAAAATTGCATCATTAGCTTCAATATCATCCACTAATTCTTCGGGCAACTTCTGCTTCAATTCTTTCAAGCGAGCCTAATTGTGAAACGTGAAATGAAAGAAAAAGATCAACCACTAATTCTGATGTTTAACTTTTGTAAGATATTAAAATCTATCAAATACAATCACAATCAATATTTACTATTATCAAGGGAACAGGCACTCAAAACACACAAAGAAGCACAAAAAATGGCAAAAGACTTAAAGAATAGTTGTACACAGAACCAACAACAGCAACATTATAATATGAAAGTGAGAGTACTTACAATCTTTTCCTCAGTATTTTTATCCACTGGCTTCTCGCTCTTCCTTTGTCTTGAATATATAAACAAATCTAACTTTGATGGCTCTTTGCCGTGTTCCCGACGGTACTATCAAAGAAGAGAAAATTTTAAATAGTATAATGTATTAAATTAAATAAAAAATTACATAACGTATTTATATGTGTATACCTCATCTTTAGCACCAGCCATATCCTTTCTTCCCATTCTCGGTGGTAATTTAACAAGCTTTCGACTATTTCTATTGGTCTTACTTAGTTTCTATCATTCAATGAAATTCAAAAGTTAAACATTTAATAAAGAAATCTTGTAAAAAGAAATTAGAATAATTCCACAATGATCAACATTAGGACACATTTATAACCTTTGCATTATTAGAGCTCCAATAGTTCACCAATATAGGCCATTGATCAGGTTCAACCCTTTGTGGACATTTGGATAGAACATAACTCTTGTCATGCCTATGCGGTGTATAGTATTTTGCTTTTAACCGACCTTTCCAATCCTTCCACAACTTTCCAATTTTCCTCAAACAATTGTTTTTGTAGTTGTCTGTTAAATTTGTATTCTCCTGCACGCAAGTATGAGGACATATATAAAGAAAAATAATTAGTGACTGGCTCAAGATCCTATAAAAATATAAAATAAAATTAAATTTGAAGTAAACTTAATACCTTCACGTCATCCCAAATGAGATCCTTTTGTGTATTGGGCACTGCCCTCCAATCAGTATATGAAAGGGGCAATTTGTTTCCATCTTTTGCCATAATACCCAACTGAGATGAAAAATACTTAGCATTGCTCCCGATTACGTGGTTTTCAGAATCTTGTTCCAAGACCATGACTTTTCCAGTCCCCCACTCAAATCCATTTTTGCATGTCCTCTTCTCACTATTTCTGTTAACATTTTATAATAATTGACAAAAAAGAAAAAAAATTAAAGTAATCACCCTATACATAATTCCATAATCTGAATGAAAAAAAAAATATAATGATTTACCACGATCATTCACATCATCGTCATCTTCACTATGTTGTGTGGCAGTGTCAGCGGTTCCAGAATTATTCTCTGAAAATGATTCATCGAAGTCAAAATCATTACTTGTGTTATTTTGGTTGCTAGTTTCTTGAACAACGGCGTCGAGCATAGATCCAATTGAACGTCGAGATTTCTTCGAAACTGCTGCCATGAGTATCTGCAAATCGGTAATAATTAATTAATAGTACTACTATTTTTTAAATAGTACTGGAAATTAATACATATAACATATTAACTCTGCATATATATTTAATTTTGCTATCATACAATAATCTACAACATACTCATGAAGCGTAATATTTGAGATTAGTCTTATTATAAATTAACCACAAACCAATAAGTTAAAGTTAAAAGTTAAATTAATGATGACAAGAGATAATAGATGGAAATCATATGTTACTGTGCGAAGCAAATGGAACAATAATTTATAGTAATTGACTATTATACTCTGCCAACATCAAAGAATCATATTAGATCATGACAAAAATATCTCATTTGGTTTAGATTTTGAAACTGTTCTTCCCTGGGCGCAACAAACAATTGGACTCGAAAATCTAATTAAGCCTAAAAATTGATGCATACAAAGAACTAATTGTTGATCATAAGAAGAAACTGATCCTCCAATTTTACAATATTAAAACAAAATTATATTTCAAAAAGCTTTAGAAAACTATAGCAGCAATAAGTTTCAATCATTAATTCTGAACGGTGAAACATATAAGAAGAAACACTATAAGTCAATCTAACTATAGCCAATGACTGAGAATTCAGGAAAAAAAATGAAGTAAATTAAATTCTTACCTCTGTTATCGTCTAGGCAGAGACTGATTTTTCCTCAACTGTGGAATGCTAAAGTGACGTATTGTAGGATAAATACTGCTAGGGTTTTTCTTTTTTCCTTATCTCCAATGGTATTTTATAAGGAATTAACTTCCTATTTCATGAAGAATAGAAATCAGATCTTGTGAAAGAAAAAAATTAGCGCATATTTAAATTTTATTATCTCGAAAAAGGCGCCTAAATGAATTTAGAGCGCCAATATTTTTTTTATGGTCAATTAGACGCCAATATTGATATCTCATCAAGTTTGCGATTTTGCATAAAAGGCTTTTAGGTATTAACATTAGTCAAAAACTTGTGTGCGGCCCATGCGCTGGGATCGATACAATATAAATTTGGAAACATTTGAAAACAAGTCTGAGGCTTTGGTGCAATGGTAATGCACGCATCTCATACTCTAAATTCTGAAGGTAAGGTTATGAGTTCAACATTCACTTGTGCCATTATTTTTCTCTTTTTCGTTTTAGCGTTTTTTTTCCTTCTATTTGTATTTTTTTACTTTTTTATTGTTTTCTTTTTCTGTTTTCTTTATATATTCATTTTTAAAAAAAATATATTTTTTGGTTCTTTTCTTTTTATGTTTTATTTATGTTTCTATTTAAGTTTTTTTTTTACTGTTTCAATTTTTTTCTTTTTTTAAATATGTTTTTATTTTATTTAGTTTTACGTTATTGCAAAATAATTATTATTATGACAAAAAGTAATTATTGACATAAAGAAAAGTAATATTGTTTACATAAGTGTTGTGATTTTATAATAGTCTTGAAACTCTCTCTTTAGAATTAAAATTTTGTTTATGATAATTGTAACTTTTATTTATGAGAACTTAAACTTTTAATTACCTGATCAAACAAAAATTGTTCTAATAAAAAGTAATTATTATTGTAATAAAAATTAATTATTATTATGAAGAAATATAATGCTTTTGAAACATTACATTTCTTCACAACAATGTTTATTTTTATTCAGACGAACGTTTACTTATAGTTATTTGCTTAAGTAATAATTTTTGTAAATAAAAGTAATTATTGATGTGAAAAAAAGTAATGTTATTTTCACTAGCGTGTACTTTTATTTTTTACTATTTCGCCAAGTAATTATTGTCGTAATAAAAAGTAATTACTGTTACAATGAAATGTAATGTTTCTAAATTATTACGTTTGTTCACGATAATTGTTACTTTTATTCGTGAGAATTTGTACTTTTATTTATTTAATCAATTAATTATTATTGTACGAAAAAGTAATTATTGATATGCTTATTAACATAAGTATACATGTGTGCATATGTCTAAAACATGTATACTTGTACCTGTCCAAAACTGAATAATCGAACATATTTAAATTTATAAATATAATAATTTATACTCTCTCCATCCCATGAATATTGAGTCATATTCCTTTTTCGGCCGTCCCCACGAATTTTGAGTAATTTATATTTATAGTAAAAATTAGGCAAAAAATAAGGGATAAATAATTTTAGTTAAGTTAATTAAATTTCCAGAGTCTCTTTAAATTTTTATTATGTTTTGCTATTTTCCGGGTTCTGTAATTATTAAAAAAAACATATATTTTGCATTTAAAAAAATGAAAATATAATTTAAATTTATATATTCAACTAAATAGAAATAATTCCGTAAAATAAAATAAAAAAGGATTAAAATTCAAAGCTTACATACATATATAATCACTTTTCTACTTTATTACCTACACAGTTGAAACACTAATCTTCAATAAATCCAGTGCCCAAAAGAATTGACTCAAGATTCGTGGGACGGAGGGAGTAATTTATATTAGTATAATCAAACATTACAAAGTTACATATCTTAATAATAAATAGTATAAATAATAAAGTATTTATGCTCAAAATAAGATTGTGCTCATAAGCCAATTACGATCGTTCAAGCTCCGAAGATTATGCTCAACAATCAATTTTATCTCGCACAAACTCGAGATGATATGATTAAGAGCAAATGTGCAGCATCAATCCTCTATTATATCTTTATGTCAAATTTACATATAATATCTTCTTATGTTTCTAACATCTACAATTTCTTATTGACTTTTAATAAATCTTCATCAATAACTGTATTTTTATATTCCAACATTTAATTTAATGAAAGTAGTTGTGATTAATATAATTTGAAATGCACAATCAATTTATTTTTTGATCAAATTAAATTAATTAAAGAAATAATTTATATAATTACTATTTAATAAAAATAAAATAAAAAATATTTTTCATACTTTTCTATTGGTCAGGTTTTCTTAATCTTATATGCAATGCAATATACATTTTACCTATATTTAAATTTTATAACCGTATACAATTAAATATAAGTCAATTTACTCCACATGTATTTCTAAACATGTTGCCAATTTTATAAGTAAAATAAATTTGTTTTAGTTGAATGAAATTAGTAGTATTACAATACTACTATTTTGAAAAGAAAAAAAATTGTATACAAGAAAATGCAACAGTAAAATAGAGTATATTATAAATGTAAATACATTTAAGAATAAAATATTAATATTAATAACTAAAAGCCTTTTATGCAAAATCGTAAACTTATAGATGGGCCATATACATAATACATCAACTCTCTAATTGATTAATTGTGGCGCCTTTTTGGAGAAAACAGAATTTATATAGGCGCTAATTTTTTCTTCACAAGATTTGATTTATATTCTTTAGGAAATAGGAAGTTAGTTCCTTATAGAATACCATTGGAGATAAGGAAAAAAGAAAAACCCTAACACTATATATTCCCCAATACGTAAGTTCAGAATTCTACAATTGAGAAAATTAAAATTCCTTTCTTTCTTTCTCATAATCTCAATTCTATAACATATCTGCTTTTCTCTAAGAAATTCTCTCGTTATCTAAAATTCTCAACAACAAAACAAACCTGCAGAGAGAAGGGAGGATCATACAGCAAATCAGTAATTTCGGAAAATCGGGTACATACCAGTTATCTCTTTTTTGAAAATCCTGTAATAATCCGCGATATCGTTCAACATCTAAAGTTCGCCCAACTCTTTTTGCAGCAGTTCAGCATCCCCAAGGACCAGTTCTGGGTGACAAGAATCCACTGGTGAACCATCAACCTGAAAACTTAGGGAGTCAGCAGCAAAAACTCACTGGGGAAGCACAGGCGGCCACGCCAATCTTCTCGAAGACACAAGTATATTTTGTTTTAGCTCCCTAGCTATTTGTTTATTTTTTCATACTCTCATGATAGTTTAAAATTATGTTTAAGATTCATAATTCATTTTGATTTTTCTGTTAATGTTTGTTAATGTTTATTTGGTCATAATATGATAATTTATAATCTGTTTCTATGACAACTCTTTGGTTTTTGGATGCATAAACAACTAAATGATGATCACCAAATATGGCAAGAATATGTGTAGGCTAGAATCAAACATGAATTGTAAATTGCATTGATAATTTATTAAGACTAAGATGCTCAAGCAATATTTAATTTACGTTTTCGTATTGATTCTTTCAATTAATTTATTGGGATTATAATTGAGATTAATCTTAAATTTCAAATGTTTACATATGTCGATTACAATATTCAAGAAAGAATAAATAAATAATTAAAGTATATTTTTAATCATAAATCTTATCAATATAAATATTTTGATGATATTATAAATATTTATTAAAAATTTTATTTACTTTTTACCTGTAGGACTATAAAGTATTTAAAAGATAAAAAATTAACTAATACTTTAATTGGGGCAATATGAAAAAATACAACAAAAAAATATTCATATAATTTTAAGTAGACGAAACTAAGAAAAAAAAATTTCTAAAAATAGTACAATGATTTTAAGCAATAAACATATCTTCCAGGTCTTGCGTGAATGGAAATGACAATTTAAGATTATTTGATTTTAGTGTCTAGATATAATAAGGTATACAATTAAATGAGTTTGTACGTGTATAATGTTATATCTTTCGTATTTTATATTCATTAAGTTAATAATTATTCATTATTTGCTCAATTACATTATTTTTTACATTGATATGTAGATGGATAAATCTTGGATTAACATAAAAGACCGAGTAAATGATGATGCTTTTAAGCGTGGTTTAGACAACTTCCTTGAATTCGCTTACATAGGCAAGTCGGTAGTGGCTATGATAAAGTGTCCGTGCACTAAATGTAGAAATTCTAGATTACAATCCAAAGATGAGGTCTACGGTCATGTTATGGTAAATGGTTTTCTTCAAGGCTACACTAATTGGGTGTATCAAGGCGAAGAACCATATTACCTTGCAAAGAAACGTGTTGATGCATCACAAGAAAGAAACGACCATCATGATATGGAAGGACTGATACATGATGCATTGATGACATCAGGTCATCATGGTGAATTTCATGAAAATACTGGTAGTTTTGGTACTAATTCTGAAGATCCTACAGGAGAAACACAACACAATGAGAATCATTTTGATGAGAATACTGAAAAGTTTTTTAAACTATTAAAGCATGCTGAGCGTGAGTTGTTTCCAGGGTGCGAAACCTTTACTACACTATCATTTGTAGTGCGATTGTTGCATGTGAAATCTCTTTGTCCTCAGAGAGAAGGTGATAAGATTTATCTGCCACCTGCTTGTTTTATATTGAGCAAAAAAGAGAAAGATGTTTTTTTTGCAAGTCTTAAAGAATGTAAAGGTGCCTGATGGGTATGCATCGAACATCTCAAAATGCGTTAATATAGCAGAGCGAAACATATTTGGTCTCAAAAGTCATGATTGTCATATTCTTATGCAACAATTGCTGCCGGTAGCTTTAAGAAGATTGGTTCCTAAGCATGTCTGCAAAGCTATAATTAATTTATGTGAAGTTTTCAAGCAACTGTATTCAAAAGTTCACACTGAAGCTGATTTTGAAGACTTAGAGGAACGAGTTGCGTTAGTGTTGTGTGAATTAGAGTAAATTTTCCCGCCTTAATTTTTTGATGTTATGGAGCATTTACCAATTCACTTGCCAGAAGAAGCTAAACTTGCTGGACCTGTTCAATTTCGTTCAATGTACTCGATTGAGAGGTTATATTTATTTATATTAAATTACTGTTATTATTATTATTATATGGTTTACATGAGGTAACAAATTGATCTTTTTATTTAGGTATTTATGCACATTGAAAAATTATGTTCGCACTCGAAGTCACCCAGAAGGATCTATAGCAGAAGGGTATCTTGCTGAAGAATGCATGACATTTTGTTCAATGTATTTAAGTGATGTCGAGTCCAAGTTAAATAGACCAAATAGAAACGATGAAAGTGGTGAGACATCCAAACCTCAAGGTGGTCGTCCCTTGGGAAAAGAAGAAACATTTATGTTGGGCGACATCGAATGGACTCAAGCACATAGATATGTGATTAATACTTTATCAATTGTGGACAATTATAAAAGGTTCATACCCATATATTGCATTTGATTACTCTTATTTATAATATTTAATTGCTAAATTAAAAATATCATAATATTGCAGGAAATATTTGAGTGAGCTACAACGTACAAGTCGACGAATGTCAAGTTATGATAGGCAAAAGCTTCATGCGGATACATTTCATGACTGGTTTAAAAGTCATGTAAGTTTATTTATAAATATACTGACCTATATTCTCTTGGTATGTATATTATCTAATATATTAGTTCTATATATATTTTTTTAAATATAGGTAAACACAAGCAATGGTACCAGTGTAGAACGTGATATTCAACACTTAGCTGCTGGACCAAGTAAATGGGCTCGACGTTACACTGGGTATGTTGTAAATGGATTACGGTTTCATACTAAGATGAGAGAGATAAGGAGAAAAACCCAAAATAGTGGCGTATTCTTAACTGCTTCTACGAATAGTTTCTCAAGTAGTAAGGATAAAAATCCTAAATCGGGAGATGTGTTATTTTATGGTGTTTTGACGGATATAATTGAAGTGAGATACACCAATTATTTGAAATTTGTGTTGTTCAAGTGTGATTGGGTTGACTACAATGTAGGATTGAGGCGTGATGAGTTTAACTTCACTTTAGTCAACTTTAATCACTTACTATATAGAGGAAATAGAAAACTAGATGAACCATTTATTCTAGCATCTCAAGCCCAACAAGCTTGGTATATTCAAGATCCAGTTGATTCAGAGTGGCATGTAGCTTTGAAAATGACACCTCGAGCTATATTCAATGTGGACCCAAAGGTTAATGAAATTGAAAGCTTTGAGGATGAACAATTTTCAAGTCAACAACATGAAGCAGATGTCGGCAATGAAAATTTGGCATGGGCTAGAGTAGATGTAGACAGGGTATCACTCACAGGAATCGACATTCCTATTGGTGAAACTAATGTTGATGATTCAGATCATGATGATGCAAACCTTGAGGATGAAGACGATGACGAAGAAGACTTTGAGAGTGATAATTCTGATTCAAGTGATGATGATGACTTTTTTGAAGAAAGAAAACCATCAAATGATAATGAAAACGATTAGAAAATTCGGTATGTTACCAATTCTTTTAGACTTATATTTTGATATCACTATAACTTGAAAGCTTATGCGTATTATGTATTTTTTTTTTCAGGATTCGGGTTTGGGCTGGAGTGGCACAAATTCCTTTTTCAGGCTCCGGGTGTGCTCGGGTCTGGGAATTCTGTGGTCGGGCTCCGTTGGATGCTTCGCCGTTGGTGATTTTTCTCGGAAGTTCATCGGTAGTTAGGGGAGCTTTGGCTATCGGTGGTTTGTCTCATGAGGCACCCATAGCTGATCTTAGGGTCTTTTTTTATTGTTCTCTTGTCCTTAGACTTCAGTTCGTGCATGTGTTTTTCTTCTTGTGTTGTCTTGTTTTTCTTCGCGGTACGGAGGTTTTCGGTTTGACTTGGGGGCGATGGTTAGGCCGAAGCTCTCGAGGTCATTCCCGCCTCTGCTATCGGCTGCTTTTCGTGTTGGTTTTTTGTTTATTTTCTTTTAGACGGGCACTCTTTTTTCCTTGTTATGGTTTTTCCCACGGGGTTTTCTATAACAAGGTTTTAATGAGGCCCGGCCCTTAGTCTGTTTTTTTGTGCTTAAAAGGGTTTAGGTTTTTTCTTTTCTATAAAATCGTAATTTAATAAGTATTTTTTAAATCTAGATTTATTGTTTACAGAATATTGTATTAGAACAAGTCTTACTTATCCAGATCGGATATTTTTAGCAAAGTTCATGTATGACGAAGAAAATATATATGCATAAATCAAACTACCACTAGTTTATTGATATTACTAATATTTTATGTAATTATTTTTTAAAATCGTAAGGATTATTTAACAATTTTTTATAATCTTTTATGATCATTTAATTTATAAATTATAATTCTTCATTAAAAAAATTACCGCTAACAATTAATATTTATAAAATTATTACACGAAAATTTATTCTAAAGAAACAACAAACTTGCGTGTAAATAAAATCCATATATATTGTTATTACAATATTATTGTCGTAAATTTACATCCTAAAAGTAAAATAACTCATGTAACATTGCTTACTTGTGTCGGGATAATATATAACGTAATTGTGTCATAATTTTGCAACACTATTTTCAATATGTTATATAATTGTAGCATTTCATCTCAGCGTCGTAGATAAATTGTCATAAATTAGAGACACAAGATAAACTGACACATTTATGTTACAAAATTGTGACACAATATATAGATGACGCACAATTGTCGTATATTTTACAACATTTAATACGACATAATTTTAAATGAGTCGTATAATCATGACATTTTAATGAGGTGTCACAAATAATTGTCGCAATTCAGAGACAGAAAAATATGTGTTGCATTTGTGTCAAAAAAATACGACACAATATTTAAATGAAGCACAATTGTCGCAAATATACAACATTAAATACGACAATGTCTTAGATTTGTCTTATAATAATGACATCTTAATGAAGTGTCACACAAAACATGTCATAATTTAGAGACATAAAAATATATGTTGCATATGTGTCAAAAAATTACAGCACAAGAATAAGATGACGCATAATTGTCGTAATTACACGACACTAAATGCATAAGTGTGGTAAATTTATGACACCAACGTGTAGTGTCGCATATGTGTATGTCGCAATAGGTCAAGAATGTTGTAGTGTCGGTTCTGCATCCTTACATTTATCGTCATTCTATTTTCTACACTACTAAATAACAAGATTGTCTATAAATAAAAAAATCAATTGTTTTAACATGCAGTATGAATAATGTGTTAATGCAATCTTGACTCGGTACATTATAAATAGAGGTTAAATCGCCTCAACAAAATTCAAGAAAAAAAAAACTCATTTTTGTCAGCTCCCATTTAATTTGGCATCTTCATTAACGTTGTTCGATGCCAAAATTATTCTCAACAGCATTTCAAACGAAACCCTAATCGGCCGTTGCAGGTATCTCTTGACACAACAGATTTCCTCTCTAATGTTTTAGTGAAAGAGAGAACATCAACATGTTCGATGAGGCTGCGAAATCTGCATGGGACTTTGATTGGGGCAGAGACAAGAAGAGATGTGTAGATATATTATGGGGTTTGTCTTTGGCATATATATAAGTCGCGCGGGGCTGTATACAGGGGCGGGGCTGGGGAAACATAGGCCCTGTGCGAATTCTTAAATTTGGGCCTTCTATTCATAATTAAAAAAAATGTATTATAAAAATATTTGATGAAACAATATATTTTTTTTGTCAAATTACTTAACAAATATATGAAAAACTATGTCATTCACACTTTTAAAGAAATTTGCTCTACTAACAAGTTTTAAAGAAATTACCTTGATAATCAGTAGAATTGAAAAATCGCTGAAAGTAGAGATTAGATGAAAGAAAAATATTTGATTAAACAATACTCCATCCGTCCCAAGAATTTACTTAATAAATAAAAAATTATGTCATTCACTTACAAAGTGTTGATCTACTTAAAATTTTTAAAGAAATTACCTTACTTTTAATCTTTAGAAATGAAAAATCGCTAAAAGAAAAAAGAAGCTGAAAAAAAAAAAAGTTTTAGAAAATAATAGTGTGCCTCGTGCTGCCATGATAAATAAATCGCAAAAATAATTAGAAATGAAAAATCGCTACAGGAAAAAAGAAGCTGAAAAACAAATCGCAAAAATTTGCTGCAAGTAGGATTCGATCACAAATAAACGAAGTCCAGAAAATGGCCCTTCCCCACTGCGCTACCTTACACAATTTAATAATACTATAGGTTTTATTTAATATATACATAATATATATATATATATATATATATATATATATATATATATATATATATATATATAGGGCGGCTATTCAATAAACCATCTTTATTTTAAGAATTACGAACCAACAAAAATGCATGAATTTTATGTATAACATGCATGAATAAACTGTATAAAGGTATGAATTGCAAAAAAATAATTTTTTGCTACCTTTGGGATTCGAACTCAGGACCATGAATTTATCCAACAAGGTGATGAATCAACCGTAGATCTTGATGATCTAAGGGCTTAAAATGGTTCCTAATTTATATTTTAAGAAGCGTTCTTATTTTAGTCTTCCCCTATATATATATATATATATATATATATATATATATATATATATATATATATATGGATCTATATTTTTGGGGCCCCTATTTTTTTGGGGCCCTGTGCGATCGACTACCTCGCACGCCCCCAGAACCGCCTCTGGCTGTATATATGCTCATCAACAATAAACAACTTGTGTTGCAGTTTGAATGGCCATACACATTTTATTAATTCTTGGATTCGAAAGAACAAATTTAAGGTTGTTGATTTCTAGAGGACTAATGTTAAATAAATACATTTTTTTTGGTGAATGTGTGATTTCGTTTTGGAGTTATTGTTTCTAATAGATATATATTGAGTGATCAGTAAGGATTTCATGATCAAAGTTTACTATTCCACATTAATACACTATGACAAAAAACACTATATATATATTTAAGTTTTTTTTTGCAACATTCTGCATAAACTTTGTTGTTCGGTGCGGACCGTGATTGATCTACTTAGTTCTTTTGGGACAAGTTTTCAAGCTTTGTCTCTTCCTATCGTCACGTTATGACTTCTTCTTCTTCTTCATGTCACTGATTCGTTCACTGAGGTCATGGGTTTTAGTTTCTTTAAGTCTTAGTCTTTCCATCTAAGAATTGACTTCACTGTTTCTTGATCTTCAGAGGTTGGATGATCGATGAGACAATCTTTAGGATAACCTGTACCTGTATCTGGAGCTTGATTAAGTTTCTTTTTTTTTGAAACAAGTCAAACGATGTCTTTAGGACATCTCCAAATAATATCTTTAGATGAAGATATATATATATATATTTCCACTTTTTCAGAGTATTCTATTACAAATAAAGTTAACAGACGAGCTACTCAAACTAATATAAGAACTCATTACATAATTTTTCATAAAAGGGTAAACAAAATAAAGCTTTTTAATTATTGAAAATAGGTAATGAGCTTCAGTTTGATCGATATATATACTGATTTTGATATCTTAATCAGAACTTTACTTCTTCTTTTTTTATAAGTAAAATCAATTAATCACGCACTAGGGGTGCAACCCAAAACAGAAAACAAAATTCAGAAAAAACAATTAAACATAAAGAACCTACATATCAAAAGCAAAGTGTTGGATTGCAAATCCAATCACTCAAACTGTAACTAGAAAAGCTAGGAGATAGATTATACTTCCGAAACCTAACTTTTATTAACTCCACCAAATTCTCACTGTTGCTCGTCCCATTCTTGAAGGTCCTCTCATTTATGTGATTCCAAATATTCCAAACTATGCAGATCCACAAAACCTTCCATGCCTCAACAAGATTCTTCTACAATAAAAGATTTATTTTATGCACCTTCAATTCATTAAAACACAATTCTTGCGTTACTTTGGATTCAAACTTTAAACTTCCTCAACAATTTTGATTTAATTATTTATTTTATTTAACTTTTAGTTTTTCAATCTTCCTCCTTCTTTCTTTAAATTTTAATTCTTATTCTTATTAATTTGAACATTTTTTTTTAAAAATACAACTCCCATAAAAATATCATAAATCCAATGAGGGAATGCGATTTGATTGCATGCACCACTTGCTAATACACAAAATTTTGTACATTAAACAGTGCTAGATTATCTATAGAAAGAAATCAAAATTTAAACATGCAGTATCAATAATATTGCTGCAATATTGACTCGGTAAATCTATAAATAGAGGTAAAATCGGCTCAAACAAATATCAAGCAACCAAATTGAAGAGAAAAAAAAAATCCAAAAACCAAACATGGCGGCTTTGGAATTTGCAAAAACCTCGTTAATTCTCACATTGTTGCTCATTTCAGTATCCCATTTGGCATCTTCATTAACGTTGTTCGATGCCAGCATTTATCTGAGAAACATTTCAAACGAAACCCTGATCGCAGGTTGCAGGTCCAACGGCGCCGACATCGGCACTTTCACGATCCCGTCTCTTGGCACCAGAGATTTCCGATCGAATGTTCTAGTGAAAGAGAGAAGCGTGGCCACATGTTCAATGACGCTACGAAATCTGCGTGGCACTTTCGATGTATTTGATTGGGGCAGAGACAAGAACAGATGCGCAGATAGGGTTTGTCTTTGGCAGATAAATCAGAATGGGCTGTATTTGTTAATCAATAAGAAAGAACTTGTGTTGCAATTTAAGTGGCCATAGACATTTTATTTATTCTTGAATGGATTTCAGATGAACAAATTTAAGGTTGCTACACTCTTTTTTGGTGAATGTGTCATTTAATT
Organism: Salvia miltiorrhiza; assembly: GCF_028751815.1. NCBI lineage: Eukaryota > Viridiplantae > Streptophyta > Magnoliopsida > Lamiales > Lamiaceae > Salvia > Salvia miltiorrhiza. The sequence continues at coordinate 14,447,767 of NC_080394.1, read as the reverse complement.
TCGCCTTGGATCGGAGTTATTGTTTCTAATAGATATAAATTGTGAGTCATCATACGGATTAATTTCATTAAAATATACTATATATATATATATATTATGTTTTTATTTTTGTTTTTTAACAATAATTAAAAAGAAGCACAAAAACAAAATAAGAAACGTATTTAAAATTTTCAAAATTAAAAAAAGTACTAATTATATTTAGATGGGACAAAACTAGAAACACAAAATAAGCTTTAGCGAGACAAATTTTAATTTTTTTAAACAACTAATAAAGGTGCAATATAGATTTTTAATTCTACTCTGACACGATGATTCGATATGAATACACACGAAATTAATAAATTAATGTCAAATTTTATTAAGTTTGTATTATTATTGAGTCAGTCAATAAAAACACGAATTTATTGTGTGGCATTGGGGTTGGGTCGGAAAACGAGTTGGAACATGTACTATTAATATAAATACATATAGTGTTGTAAAAATATACATATATATATATAGATACATATAGAGCTCATTTAAAACATAGTATATGAAATATATAAGGCATGATATATTTAACTGAAGAAGCACATTTGCATGTGGCAGGATATGCGGCCTGGGGCGGATAGGATTGCCGGGTCAGTCCATATTTATAAAAATTTAAATTTATTTAACGCATTTGCTAGAGATCGAACCCAAAATCTCTTGTTTGAGAGATCAATTATAAACTTTATTTATAAAATCTTACCCTTATATGGAATTAAAGTCTCATTTCTAAATAAAGTCCTATGAAGAAAAGTCTTATTTGATTTTAGGAAAAGTCCGATTCATATTTAAATAAAAATCTTGTTTGTGAATAAAAAGACTTATTTGCTCTTGAGAAAAGTCATATGGATTTATAAAAAATATTATTTGATTTTATGAAAAATATTATTTACATTAATTCAAGCAAAAGTTTCATTTAAAAATAAAAAATCTTGAAATGTTTTGTTATTGAGATTTACTCTTAAATTTTATAAAAGAGCCCGCTTCGCATGAGGAAAGTTTCCAAGCACTGCAAAATGAAACTACGGTGCAATGGAAAACTATGTGTAAAAATTCATGTGCTTACAATTTACATTCAAACAAAAGTCTCATATACAAATAAAAAGTTTTAAAGTCTTATCATGTTGCGCGCTGCACACAAGTTTTTATGAAAAGTAAAAATACAGATAATATAACACCTTAATTGGGGATTGAACCCAAAATCTCTAGGTATATAAACCAACACTTTATCCATTGGCTTGTTGGTAGATTAGATTAAGTTCTCGTGTGACATTTTATTCTTATCATGATCTAGTTGAAGCCGCACCTAGAAGCTTAAAACTTGGTGGTGTATCTTCTAAGATCTCGGGCGACCTCCAGCAGCAGATCGGCGCGACCTCCAGCAGCAGTTCTCCAGCAGCGGCGCGACCTCCAGCAGCAGATCTCCAGCAGCAGATCGGCGCCGGATATCGGAACACAGCAGACCTCGGGCGACCTCCAGCAGCAGATCGGCGCCAAACATAGCAGACCTCCAGCAGCAGACCGGCGCCGAACACAGCAGACCTCCAGCAGCAGCAGACCTCCAGCAGATCTCCGCCGGAAATCGGGATTTCCAATCTCGGATTTTCTCTGCACTTGTCATCTCGGATATACTCTTTCTGCTGTAGCGATAAAGCTGGCGCCGTCGCCGATATCGCCTGTACTAGCAGATCGGCGCCGATCCCAGCAGACCTCCAACAGCAGCAGACCTCCACTACCAGCAGACCTTCTGCAGCAGAACTCCAGCAGATCTCCGCCGGAAATCGGGATTTCCAATCTCGGATCTTCTCTGCACTTGTTATCTCGGATCTACTCTGTTTGCTGTAGCGATAAAGGCGGCGCCGCCGCCGATATTGCCGCTTGTGCTCTGGTTTCTATCCGAACTCGAGAACCTTCTCCGCGGCGACGACTCTTGACTGCTTGGTTCTTCTGTTTGGTTCTGTGCAGTTGGATTGAGCCGTTTTGATTATATATGCTGCCAAATTAACATTGGTGGTTTTAATGGAATGGAGAGAGGTGAGGAAAAGAAGGGTTGGCCAACCCTTTTCTGAGAGAATACCGGCAAGGCACCAAAGATATCCAAATCCTAGGAACACAAGCCTCAGTTCGAGAAGAACCTTCAATGGAACAGACGGTGGTAGATTTGGGCGGCAATCGACGGGGGGGGAGTGGAATGGAAGGGATAAGACGATCACCACTTTCTTCGTCAACAATTTGCCAGACGGCTGCAGCGCGGATTTCCTGAGAAGAAAGTTTGCCACGGTCTTGAAACCTACCGAAGTTGTTTGTCCAAAAAAGAGGGATTTGCGTGGGAAAGCTTTCGGTTTTGTTAGGTTCGGGGGGGTGAGTTTTCCCGATAAGTTACTTGCGGATCTGAACACGCTATGGATCGGCAGTTATAAAATCAGGGTCTATAAACCAAGGTTTGAGCGAGAACTGAGGGCTGAAAGGCGGGAGGATTTGAAGCTTGAAGGAGTGGCTGATAAGGGTCAGGAGAAAGTTCGTGTTTTGGAGAGAGCGGATAGGAAAGCTGGAATTTCCTTCAAAGATATTCTCACGGGGAACGAAGGAAAGGAGACACGAGCAGAAGAAGTACTTCACTTCAAGCCAACGGAGGAGGAGAAAGCTTGGATACTTGGGGCGGTTACCGGTCTTCTGAAAAATGAGTTCTTGTGGGAAGAGGTCAAAGACGAAATCATCGGAGAATGTTCGGGGAAATTGAAAGTTTCGACACTTGGAGGGAATCTCGTTCTCTTTCAGAGTGCATGCGGAGATCCAACTGAAGAAATCCTTAAAGAGATGGACGAATGGTTTCAGTTCTGGTTCTTGTGGAGTAGGAAATGGAAGATCGGCGATGTTTCGCATCAAAGAGTGGTCTGGACCAAATGGGTGGGTGTGCCTTTACATGCATGGAATCCTCGTTTTTTCAACGATGCATGTGCTAGCTTTGGTGCGGTACGTAAAATTCATGAAGGCACCGCGACAAATGAAAAGTTCGATGAAGCCTTCATTCAGGTTGCCACGGGTCTCTATTCATGCGACAGAATTTTGGATTGCGTGATCGAGGGGACGTGTTTCAAAATTCGTGTCGAGGAGGTTCGAGATGCACCCAATCTCTGTGCCGGATGTAAGGCGGAGGAGGAGAGGACGGAATCGGACTCCGATTGGTCTTGGAAGGAGGACTCAACGGGGCCGGCAGATGCTATTATCGAGGATGACGACAAGCAATCTTACAACAGCGGCGGGGTTTCATTGTCCCAAGGAACAGTCTCTTCGCTTCCACCATCGCGTGAGGGGGGTAGAACAGAGGCTCTGATATCCAATGATGAAAATGCGGCGGAGGTTGTTTCGTGCGGGAAAAATGTGCCTAAAGGGAATGTGGGCGGCAATGTTAGAGGAAGACCTGTTGGGCCGAAACAAAGGAATCCCAGGTCAGGCCCAACCGAAGCTCAGTCCAGTAAAGAAGATGAAGGCCCACATCATCTAGAGAGTGGCCCAGGAAATCAGGAAGCATTTCTGGCCCAGCCCTTTCTTGACTCTTGCGGTTTGGTCTCCCAGAGCCACCAAACAAGTGGAAAATCAGCGTCTCTTTTTGAGGAAGAAGTCACAATGGGAAGGGAAAATGGATTTGCGGAAGGTCAGGTGGGAGAGAGTTCATCCTGTCAAGTTTTTGCCAAAGAAACGAGGCTTTCAGTCGAGTCTGGATCGGAGAAAGACAAAGAACGCGAGGGCCAACCACGACAGTCAGAAGGTGAGGAGAGAAGACTTTTTCTTCAGGAAATGACCGAGAAAGATACCGCTGGTAAAGCTCTCGAAAATAACAAAAAGAAACAGAGCAAGAAATCGAAGAAGGTGTGCGAAACAAAGGGAGAAAACAACGGTTGGGGAAACTTCATTGCGGATTTGGAAACCGAAAGTTTGGAAATCTGGAAATTAGGGAAAGCTTTGGGGCTTTCAAGCCAACTTACAGATCAGGAGATGGCCGAGCAAATTGAGGACCAAGAGGAAGGCAGCGTGAGGACAGAAGCTGGGAGTCAACCAAGTAAGTGTTCATGAATTTACTGTCATATAACATTCGGGGCCTTGGGAGTATTGGGAAACAGAAAGATGTTAGTGAGATTGTAAAAATGCAAAAGATTGACTTTTGTTGCCTTCAAGAAACAAAAATGACTGAGTTTGATTCATTGGTGTGTAACTCTTGGTGGGGTTTTGATAATTTTGATCTTGCGGTTCGGAATTCTGAAGGGCGGTCTGGTGGTTTGGTTAGTGCTTGGAATAAAAACGTTTTCCAAGCTTCTAGGAAATGGGACGTGAGCGGGGCTGTGGTGGTGAATGGAAAATGGGTTCAAGATGATGTTGGGTGTTGCATCATTAATGTCTATGCACCAGTTGGTTCGGAAGAGAAATCTAGACTTTGGGATGTTATCAAAAATATAGTGGAACAAAATGCCGATTGCGGTGTCTGTGTGATGGGGGATTTTAACGCGGTGCGGAAGCGGGAAGAAAGAGTCGGAAGTGGGGATTCTTATGGGGCAGCAGATGCAAGAACCTTCGACAGCTTCATCGGTGATAGCGGCCTTACAGAAATCAGATCTCAAGGGCGCAAATTTACGTGGTTTAAGACGAATGGGATGTGTAAAAGTAAACTAGATAGGTTTTTGGTTAACGACGCGTGGCTGCGTCAATGGGAGGGGTCGATGGGACGTGGTCTGCAACGCACCATTTCGGATCATTGCCCTATTGTTTTGGTGTCAAAAGCAGAAGATTGGGGACCAAGGCCTTTCAGATTCCTCAATGTGTGGGTGTCACATCCGGAGTTTGAACAACAGGTTAGGAAAGTGTGGACAGCGGACGGAATGACGGGATGGAGATGCTTTGTGGTCAGTGAAAAATTGAAGAAATTGAAAACGGAACTGAAAGAATGGAATAAATCCACTTTTGGGAATATTGATGAGAAGATACAGGTTTTGAAGACTGAATTGCAAACTCTTGACCACAAAGATGAAGAGCATGGAATTGAGGAGTCCGAAATCATTCGAAGAAATGAAATCCAAGCGAATATTTTCCTACAGCTGAAAGACAAACAAAGGGTCTTGCAACAGCAAGCTAAGGTTCGGTGGCTCAAAAGCGGTGATCTTAACACGGGATTCTATCACCGAGCGATTCTTGGGAGAAGGAAAAAGAATGAAATCTTGGGATTATACTTTGGAAATCAGTGGGTGTCTAATCCAGGGGAGGTCAAATCCAAAGTACGGGAACATTTCGAAGTATTCTTCAAAAAAAGGACACGGGTTCTGCCAAACCTCCCCAACGATTTCCTCAAGAAAAAACTCTCTGATGAAGAGCGGAATTGGCTGTGCAGGGAGTTCGATTTGGAGGAGATTAAGGAAGCGGTGTGGAGCTGTGGTGGCGACAAGAGTCCTGGTCCAGATGGGTTCATGTTCTCCTTCTGGAAGAATGCATGGTCGACAGTCAAGGATGATCTTCTCCAAGTTCTGAAAGAGTTTTTCGAGAACGGGAGGATCCCCAAAGGAAGCAATACTTCGTTCATTGTTCTAATTCCGAAGAAGGAAGGGGCAGAGAAGATGGATGAGTTCAGACCGATCTCCCTGATCAATAGCTTATACAAAATCATTGCAAAAATCCTTGCAGGGAGGCTGAAAATGGTGATGGGGTCTATTATCTCGGACAATGTCACAGCCCAAAACCGTTTACTACCTTTGCAAATTTTATTTGAAAATTTTTATATTTTCGAGATATTAAAAATATAAATTTATGAGTCGAGTTTGTGGAGAATTATCTAGTCGCGCCCCTAGCTAGATGTATGACTCTAAATTCTAGGTTATACCTATAGAAATAAAATTTTATATTCCAAAAATATTTTTATATAAATTTGGGCCTAAATAAATTTATTTACTTAAATATATTTATCATGGACATTATATTAATTTTGGATTAAGAATAAAATATTTTCATAAATTTTGTTAGTGTTGGGCTTATTGTTATTAATGTGCCAAATTCTTTTGCAATGATCCTAAAACAATTATTCAAGTTTCAACATTTATAGTTTATTAATGATTTCAAGGATTTGGATACCTTATTTTCGTATCTGCAAATTAACAATTTCTACTCTATTTATTTACATTTGTTTAAAGAAGTCTCTAAGCCAGCCATTCCTATTTTTATTCTTATCAGATATCTAACCGCCCTAATTAGATAAATGACTTTGAACTATAGATTATATTTATAAAAAGATACAAATTTATATTATCAAATATTTTTAATAAATATGTTGGGCCATAGTTTTTATTCTTTTTCTATGATAATTGGGTTAAAATTTTATTATTTGAAAGCCCATTTATCATCTTTAAAGCCCAATTATTATTATAAGTCCATATGTCTTTCTTTAATTAAAATGAGATGTTACGTGGTTCAGTTTTTCCTTAGCCACATATTCGGATTTAATCACCTTCAGTCACCTAATTTTATTCAGCCACGTATCACTCACTGCTATCACATTTAAAATTCACCCAAATAACTTGCTAGGTTTCATTTCATCAAAATTTTCCAGAGCACAAATTTCATTCAAGTTAACAGACTTCTCATTTCTGATATTTCCTTCACATCTGATATTTCCTTCACAAAACTTCAGCTGGTAATTTTATTATTTCTGTGAGATTTCATGTTTTAATTCATCACAGCAAATTACTACGTTTTTCTTTCATTCTCATTTATTTTGTGAAACAACACAAGCCCATTTATTTATCATACATTACAAGCCCATATATATTATTAACGTATAAATAAATTTTTATGAAAATGACTTCAGCTATATATCCACATTTACTCAGCTTCAGCCATATATCACTGTAGTACCTTTCCGTCAGATTTGATCAAAACTACAGCAAAACTTTGATTTCAAAACTTTGATTTCAAAAGCAGCATGCAGCAGCAAAACTTTGATCAAACTTTGATTTCTTTCTTTCACACGTTTATGTTCAAACAAGTAAATTCAATCTATTTAAACCTCAATTCCTCATCCCCAACTCACCTCTTCATCTGTTCATTTAACTAAAATCTGCAGATTCTCCCTACGAATCCCAGCTGGTAAATTTTAATTATTTTTGCAAAGTTTCTTTTTCATTCATAGTTTTTCATATCTACCCAAAACCAAAACTTTACAACAGAATTCTGTTTTCAAATCAAAACATGCATACATCGATTTTCTGTAATTTCCATAAGGAAATAGAATTAGTGTGGAAAGAAATGGAGAATTAGGGAGAAGTGGAAGATTGGTTGGGGGGAGGGAAGACTGTAGTCGGAAGAGGGAAGCAGGAGGCGGCGGCGACCTGCCCACTGCTGCTGCCTGGCATGGCGGCGGCGATGGCAGCCGTTTCTGCCGGCCGAAGGAAAGAGAGGGCGCCAGATCTGGAATAAGGAGGCGGCAGCTTCGGCCTCGCCGATGGCTGTTCGGCTGAGGAAGAGAGAGAAAGGAGGGGCGGCGGCTGGGCTGTGCTGCTGTCGATGCAGAGGCGGCGATGGCGGTGCTGCTGCTAGCCGGGCGAGCGACATGGGAGAAGCGTGGTTGTGGCGGTGGCTGGCGGAGGTGTCACCGGAGAAGGGTGGACGCTGCTGTTGGGTGCGGTGGGGGAAGAGTGAGAGAGAGACTAGAGGTGAGGAAAGGAGAGAGGTCGAAGGGAAGGAGAGAGGAGGCGGAGCCGCCGACCTCCGGGGACGGCGCTGCCGTCTGGTGGCGGCGGCAGGAGGCCGAGAAGAGGAGAGGGAGAGAGAGAGAAAGGGAGGCTGGGGGTTGGTGTGTGTGAGCTGCGTGAGATGATGTGTGTGGTGGGAGTGATTAAATTAGGGTGAAGGAAAAGAATGGGCTTGGGCCTAGGATAGTTTGTTTTTAAATGGGCTCAGATTTATTAAATGATTGGGCTATAATTTGATTAATTATTGCACTAATTTATTTTATCAAAAGGCTTGCATTTGCATATTATTTTACAAAGTTTGGACTTCATATCTTAATTTTCATTATTAAGTTGGACTTGATTTTAAGGCTTGCATTTGCATATTATTTTACAAAGAATGTCATATTTGGACTTCATATTTTAATTTTCATTATTAAGTAGGACTTGATTTTATTAAATCCCAACTCAAATTTTAAAGAAGCATGCATTTTATTATTTGATTCATTAGACCAATTATTTTCAAATGGTTTTATGATAATAAATTTTTAAGATTTAAACTACTATTATTATTATTATTATTATTATTATTATTATTTTTAAAGGTTAAATAGGCCCTTATATGTTATTATTTAAATTTATCTAACTAGGTGCGGCGCGACTAGGACATGGATTTTACTTTGAATTATCAGAATTAACTTTCAAGTTGAAGTTCAAGTTCAAAATTCAGGTGTGAGATTTATTTCAGTACATGCACGTAGTTAATATTTGTCCATTTTAATATTATGTGTTTACCGTATGTGTTGTAAAAATATTTATCGCTAGGAGCCAGCATAATTGGTCCAGGACTTCACCGTCCTTGGTATGCCACAAAGCGATTTCATGTTACAGGGTTGCAACCATTATATTGTCGCCAGGGGCCCACATATAGGGTCCGGGACATTAAAGTCCTTGGATTGCCACAGTGCGTATGGAAGTTATGTTACGTTATGACAATATGTGTTACCATTTTATTAACATGGACAATTATTGCATGTTCCCACACTGAGTGTACCCTGTATGCTCATCCCATATTCAACAGTTTCAGGTGATTGATATCGGAGGTGCGTGGAGAGTCGAATGGGCGCGTCGCATCTATTTAAAAATAAATGTTTCTTAAAACATATTATGTTATTTCATGTGATATCTTTTGGTTATGTAAACTCTGAAATTCTATACTATTTGAGATTTGTGTGTGATTTATTTAAATAAATGTTGTTATATTATTTTAATGTCATGACTTGTTTAATTTATATTTAAATTCATTTCAAATATTTATTTAAGAATTTATACCTTTACGAAAATATATACATGGATACATACATAATTTTTAATTATATAAAGATTTTATTTTGTTATATTTTCCGCTGCTAAAAAGATATTATTTTATATTTAGAGTTTTTCCTTAGTACAAGTTTTATTAATTAGTTAATTATTTTTCTGACATCTTCATGTCGTGCTTTGAAAATAAAGTTGTTAAATTTATGATTTAAAAATCAAGATTTATATTTGAATACATTATTGAAAATTTTGATATCTTATAAATCGTTTTAAAAGTGCTTTAAAAACCAATTTTATTTAAAGATTTCTTTTTCTTAAAATTATTTTCGAAAATATTTATTTTAAAAGTGAGTTTTAAAAGACTTCCGCATTAAATATTTATTTAAATTTTATATTTAACTCCTTAATTAGATTAGGGTGTTACAGACAAACAGTGCGCTTTTATCAAAGGACGGTTCATTCTTGATGGTGTGGTTATTCTCAACGAAGCAATTGCGGAAGCAAAGAAAAAGAAGATTGGTCGTATTTTCTTCAAGATCGACTTTGCTAAAGCTTACGACTCCGTTCAATGGGATTTCCTTGATGCTTTATTCGGTCTTATGAACTTCGATCAGAAATGGCGTAATTGGGTTAAGGGATGCCTCGACTCGGCGTCAGGCAGCGTGCTGGTGAACGGATCGTCCACAGGTGTCTTCAAAATGGAACGAGGTCTAAGGCAGGGGGATCCGTTGTCCCCTTTCCTCTTTTTAGTCATCGCCGAAGGGTTAAATGCCTTGATGGAGAGAGCTACTGATCTCCAGCTCGTGTCTCCGGCTGTTTTGGGGATGGATAAAATTTCTGTGTCACATCTTCAATATGCAGATGACACAATATTCCTGTTGGCAGCTAACGAGGGGAATGTGACTTTTATTAAAAGGATCCTTCTTCTCTTCCAATTCCTTTCAGGGCTCAAAATCAACTTCGACAAGAGCAACTTGATGGCAGTGGGTGTCGAAAATACGTGTTTAAGGAGGTAGGCAGGTTATCTCAACTGTAAGGAGGGATCTCTTCCTTTCAATTATCTTGGTATCAAGGTTGGGGGACGGATGAATAGCAGTGTGGAATGGAGTTGCGTGGTGGAAAAAGTGTTGAGGAAAATCAGAGGTTGGAAGAAGAAATCTCTTTCTTTGGCAGGGCGCATCGTTCTTGTGAAGTCGGTCCTTCAAGCCATCCCAGTGTTTCAATTGTCTTTTTCCTTCATTCCTAAATCGGTAATTCACGACCTCAACTCCGTTTTTGGAAAATTTTTGTGGGGGGGAAGTGGCGTGTCTAGGTCTATTGCTTGGTTCAAATGGAAAGACATGTGTGTCGACAAGCTTCAAGGGGGATTGGGCTTTCGAAACATTGAATGGTTTAACAAGGTCTTGGTGTTTAAATGGGTGTGGAGGTACTTGGTCGAGAGGGAGGCGTTGTGGGTCAGGGTGATTAAATCCTTGTACGGGGATTTGTCAAGAGGGGAGGGGGGAGTGGAGGGTGGAGAAAAGGGGCGGGATGAAGGGATGGTGGTCGAAAATTGTTGGGAGGGTGGGGAGGGAGGAAGAAAAGTGGTTTAGTGGCAATATTCAAAGGATTATGGGGAATGGTAGAGAGGTTAGTTTTTGGGGTGAGACGTGGGTGGGGAACAGCAACCTCAAGATCCTCTTCCCCAGACTTTTTAATCTTAGCCTCTTTAAAGATGGTAATGTGGAGGAGGCTGGGAAATGGACGGAGGAAGGGTGGGTGTGGGATCTCAAGTGGCGAAGGGAGCTGAGGGAGAGGGAGAAAGAGATGGAGGAAAATTTGCGGTCAGTCATTGGGGCGCTTTCTCCTTGCCCAGACCTCAAGGACGGCTGGAGCTGGAAGGACGCAGCGGGGGGAAAATTCTCGACTAAAGCGGCCTATGAGGAGTGCGCAAAGGCGGAAGGTGATCATTTTGGGAGACACATTGAAGCTAGCGCACAACTGTGGACGGCACCGGCCCCTAACAAAGCCAGAGTGACAGCTTGGAGAAGCATTTGTAACAGGCTGCCAACATGCGAAAACCTTCTCAAAAGGAATGTCCTCATCCCAGCCGAAGAACAGTGGTGCAATGCGTGTGTGTGGAGGGAGGAAACAACTGAACATTCTTTTCTCCATTGTCCGAAAGTCGACCGCGTGTGGGACAAAATCAATCAATGGATCGGAATGAAAACGGCTAAACCACAAAAAGTCGAACATCATTTCATGTCTTTCATTGGAGGAGGAAGAGGTAAGAGAAACAAGAACTTCCTTAAAGCTCTTTGGATCGGGACTGTTTGGCTGATCTGGAAGTATAGGAATGAGAGTAGGTTTGAGAACAAGAATTGGGAGGTGTCCAATCTTGTTAATGAGGTCAAAGGGAGGCTTTGGAGCTGGAACAAAATCTTCCATGTGGTCGAGTCCAATGTTCCTTTTACCTTGTGGTGCTCTAACGAGTACGCACCACTTGTATGATGTTTTTGGTACTCCTGGTACCGCCCCAGTATTTTAATAGATTTTTAATTGATCAAAAAAAAAAAGATTAAGTTCTCGTGTCTTCCGGCCGTTTGGTAGACTAGTTTAATTTAAAATGGGCCCGTGGTTGAGGTCAAGGCCCATTGTAATTTACTGTTCACGCATGGCAAAGAGAAATTACGAAAAAATCATATAATTTACTGTTTACTGTAATTTACTGTTCATGCATAGCAAGTGATTGAGCATATATGTTTTGATTATTATTATAAATTTCATTTATAAAGTTAAAAGAGAGATTGCGAAAAAAAATATAGATAAATCATATAAAAAGCACCATTGAACCTTTGAATTTTGATTGTTATTACAAATTTTATTTATAAAGTGAAAAGAGAAATTGCGAAAAAATATAGATAAAGCGTATAAAAAGTATCTGCACTAGGATTCAAACTCCACAAAATTATATATCTACATGAATCCATGCTTACGAGTATCTATTAGAAAAAGACACTTGTATTGATATAGTGGTTGTAGAATAGTTAATGTTTGGGATCAAAAGTCTCAAATTAGAATCGAGTCCACTTGTCATGTTATATATCTTTAGATTTATATGTTCATTCACCCCAAAACACAAAGGTTAAAAATCACTTTACGTCTCAACGATATCCCAATCTTTCACACTATTTTCAATTTATATCTCATATCTTTAAATTTTATTAATTTTATCTCGATCCTTCAATATTTATCAGTTATATCTTCAAAATGATGGAAATTAAGACTTTTTAAACTCAAAATTAATTAAGGACTTTTTAAGCTCATGGTCTAGGTTGTTAGCTGATGCTTCCAATTAGTGTTGTCAAACGTCCGTTTATCCATTCTATAAACTTTTCGACTCAATCACTTGTTAATTACCAGATATCCAACAACAAAATTAAAGACATATTAATTCGCACAAACCTAAATCATGATATTCGAAGACCCTCCTCAATCAAATTGATACATATTGAAAATGTCAGGATAAAGTTAATTGGTATATATTTTAAAAGTTGGGATGTATATAATTGAAAAAATTGTCAAAAAGGTTTGAATAGATAGTGATGATATTATCCCAATTAAAAAAAAAAAAAAATCATCTTTGACGTGCAGTAACATGCAATCTGAACTTGATGAAATCATAGAAAAACAATTATAAATTGGCTCAACAAATATTTAGGTAAGAAATTGAAGAAAAACAGAAGAATGAAACATGGGTGCCTTGGAGCCTGCAAAAAGCTCGTGGATTCTGACATTAATCTTAGTGATTGGTTTGTCCCATTTGGCATCTTCAATAACGTTGTTGGATGCCACCTCCAACACTTGAAACCGAACACAACTGAGCGCCGGCGTGGGCATCCCCCCTCTTCGCAGGTTTCTCATGTCTTAGTGAAAGAGAGGAGCGTGGCCACGTGTTCAATGAGGCTGGGGAATCTGCATGGGAGTTTTGATGTTTTCGATACAAGAAGAGATGTGCAAACAAAGTTTGCTTTTGGCAGATAGATGAGACCGGACTGTCGCTGCTCCTCATTCACAACATGAATTTTAAGCTTCTTCATTTGTTGTGGAATAATAATGTTAAATAAATGCATTTTAATTTACTTTTCTAAATCTGTGATTTGTACGATTTTGGGGTTTGGAACACGATAGAAGTTTCGGAGCCTCGCGATCGTCGAACACGAAACATGTAAATGAATGTGAGAGACATTCTTATCGCGATCCGCCCTAAGTAAATCATATTTAGTGATGAATAAATGAGTCAATACATAAAAACTATCCATTTTCATATAGTAAAAAAATTTAAAAATATTCACTACAATAAAAAGCTTAAAAAATAATCAATTTTTACGTAAAATTAGGTCATCGCCCTTATTTTATTCTTTTATCAAAATTTTCACTTTCTTCGTACTCTTCTTCTCTCTCTTCATCATTCAGCTATCTTTCTCTTCCACCCTCGACCCCAACCTCGCGGCATCCACTTCCGCCGCCCGAAAGCGGACGGAACCACAGTCTGCGGCGGGTTGGCGTGGGCTGCGACGGTGCAAATGTTAGAATAATTATGTCCGTCAACTGTTCGGCAGAATGTCCGAGTGACGAAATTTGGAGTTTGAGTGTCGGTATAGCAAACTATTTGATTTTTGTATATTAAGTGTTATTTTGTTGTCGATTAATCAATATCCAGATTTAATTAATTTTTAAAATAACTTTATATTTGTAATTAAATGTGATTTAATCGAGTTTGTATTGTTATTGTTATAGTTGTGAATTCGAGTTTTAAAGCTAAAATTCATAATTTGTTATATGTTGGTTGTGAATTCGAGTTCTAAAGCTAAAATTCACTATACTAATAATAATTTTAGTTGTGAATTCAAGTTTAAAGCTGAATTTACAACTCAAATATAGATTGATTGTGAAATCGAGTTTTAAAGCTAGAATTCACAACTAGAAATAGTCTTGATTGTGAATTTATGTTTTAAAAGCTATAATTCACAATCAAGTCATAGATTGGTTATGAATTGCGGGATAAAATAGTAAGTGTGGTTATCTTTTAAGGTTTTTTTTTTTATCTTAATGGATAATTTTTTTTCCCTATTTTAATTTGGACTATTCTAAATAAATCCACGTTAAAGAGTTATAAATTCTAATTCAACTTAATTAAGTTGGAAACAGGTACAAACAAGTTGTTGTGAAGGTTGTACTAAAGAATAAGAATAATTATCAGTTCCATTTACACACTTTAATTATTATTTACCCCGTTCCATTATTTTTGACATATATCTTTTCAGCACAGCGATTAAGAAAAGTAAGATTGTAGTGTAAAAGTGTATGAAGATATGTAGGTCCATGTGATTTGTAGTGTAAAAATGTGTAAAGGTATGTAGGCCCATGTGATTTGTAGTGTAAAAGTGTGTAAATGTATGTGGGCCCATGTGATTTGTAGTGTAAAAGTGTGTAAAGGTATGTGGACCCATGTGATTTATAGTGTAAAATTAAGACTAAAAATATAAATGAGTCATTTAACTTGGGACACCCCAAAATAGAATATGTACTATTAATAATGGGACGGGAGAGAGTATATGGGAACGATGCATAAAAGTGCAAAATTCTCATGCTTGAATATCAGGTTATAAAAGCATCACATAATTATGATCGTTTTTTGAATTTAAACTCAAGGTAAAGATTGTGATATTGGTAAAACATAAAAAAATGTACAAGTATATATGGTTATAGAAAATTATAATATCTAGCCATATATTATTTGAACAGTTATCCTAATTTTTCTTTCACCAAGTCCTAAAAAAATATAACTTCATAAATCAAATATGTTGGAAAAATTATAAAGTTTTGATTTAATACCAAAACTCATAACTGATGATTATATGTCAATGGCGTATTTTATAGTCTGTAGCTCATATGTTAGAGAATTGATAACACTCACTTTTCCATAGTTTTTAATGTTGTTATGATGTCAATTTTCATAGAGAATTGGGTGTTTGATAGTTGTTTTGTGCTTAAATTGTTTTATCTTGTAAAATGTGATATTTGCTTGTACTTTGGTGAATTCTACAAAAATATTGAAGCTGAATTTGGAAGTGTGATATAAATGAAAAGTATAGATCATCGCGATACGAGTTTGTGGACGCAAACGGATCGTAAATTAAAGTTCGGAGGAATAGTATTTCCAAATGCAATAGTGAGTGAAAAAGGTTGAGATATCGTGGAAAAAGTGTTAAAAAAGTTAAAATACAGAATGATATTATCCTATTACAGAAATCACTTTTGACGTGCAGTTTCATGCAATCTCGACTCTGTGAAAATATAAAAGAAAAAAAGGTCATAAATTGGTTTAGGTAGGAAATTGAAGAAAATCCAAAATATCAAAAAGCTCTCATTGATTGTGACATTAATCTTGGTGATTGGTTTGTCCGGTTTGGCATGTTGAATAACGTTGTTGGATGCCACGATTATTGTCTTCAACAATTCAAAGCAAACCCTCCTCTGCAAGTCCCTCTTTATGAGAAAGGGTAGTCGCTGCTCATCGATGCTGATTGATTCTGGAACACGCTAGAGAATAGATGATCATATAAGTGTATCCAATCAAGTAAGCAGAATGTACACACGTAATTAATTCTGCAGAAGCAGATGTACTAGCACTAATTCGTTTTTACATTAATTTGTATGATACTAAAATCAAATACTCTGGTGTAAAAAGTGGATTAGATTAGAGAGAAAAATAGTCAGTGGGAGTGAGGCGGATCGTTGGAGGCGATGAGCATGATGACGACCTCCCTCATGGATGGGCGATCAAAGGGCGACATGCTGGTGCAGAGGAGCGCGATCTTGAGCAGGGTGATCATGTGGTTGACGGTGACGGAGTCTTTGAGATTCAAACGAGCATCCAGTATCTCCGGCGACAGAGCATGGCTTCGGATGTAATTCCGCACCCATGTCACCAGATCGCCTCCTTCCTCGAGGGGCTGCACCGGAGTTTTACCCGTCAGCAGCTCCAGCAGAACTACTCCATAGCTGTATATGTCGCATTTCTCCGTGACCTTCATAGTGTAGGCGTATTCTGCAACCAAATCCAACTTATCCAACCAAACAACACACAACTTCATTTTTTACAAGCATTAGAATTGAAACAGAGGCGCTCACCGGGGGCTATGTAGCCATACGATCCAGCAACCGCGGACATCGACTTGGACTGAGGCATGTCGATCACTTTGGCCAAACCGAAATCACCAACATGCGCCTCAAACTTGTCATCCAGAAGTATGTTGTTGGACTTGATGTCACGGTGGATGATCCGAGGCCTGCAATCGTGATGCAAGTAAGCCAGGCCTTCACCGGCCCCTAGAGCAACCATGAACCTCGTCTGCCAGTCCAGCTGGCACAACGATCCGTGAAGCAATTCGCCCAAGCTGCCTCGTGCCATGTACTCGTACAGAAGCAGATTGGAGCCTTGGTAATAGCAGAAGCCGTAAAGCTTCACAATATTCCGATGCCTAATCTTCCCTAGAGTCGAAATCTCAGCTCGGAAGCTGTTCTCAATGCTGTTACCCTCTCTATTGGATGCTAGCTTCTTCACTGCGATCACTTGAGCAGAGGGCAGCACCGCCTTGTAAACTGTCCCCACTGCTCCCCTCCCGATCACAAACGCCTCGTTGAAGTTGTTGGTCGCCTCCACCAGGTCCTGAAACGTGAACCCTTCCTTGGGAGGGAAGTATATATCAGAATCCACGGATTGTACGTCCTTATCCTGAGACGAAGGGGCCTTATCAACGGGATGGCATCTCATCACGTATAAAATAACCACAATCAGAACAAGAGAGACTCCACCAATCACGGCAGCAACTATGGTGATGATCTTCCCTCGAGGAGCATCCATGCTTCCTACCAGCGGAGGATCCGTGTCAGAAGGTGTCGAGCCACTGCAGTTACCGAGAGGCCCTCCACACAGACCTCTGTTTCCAGCAAAGCTAGTCACGCTCATATTCTGGAACACCTGCACGGGGGGCAGCGGCCCGGATAGCTCATTGTTCGAGAAGTTGCATCCGAGCAGGCTAGAAAGATTCGCAAACGTGCTTGGGATCTCACCGCTCAAGTCATTGTTGTTGAGTAGTAAATACTCCAACAAGATGAGATTTCCAAGCTCGGGCGGGATTGGCCCGGACAAGTTGTTGTAACTCAGATTCATCGCAATCTGCAAGCTAGCAAGATTGCCTAACTCATTAGGTATGCTACCAGATAACAAATTTCCACCCATTTGTAACTCAGTCAAATGGGAGAGATTGCCTAATTCAGCCGGTATGCTTCCCGAAAACATATTCTGCGATAAGATGAGACGTTCGAGCTGAGAGAGCATCCCCAGCTCCTTGGGTATGGTGCCACTGAAGCTATTCTCACTGAGATCAAGCTTCAGCAGAGCCTTGCATTTGAGAATCTCTCTTGGCGTCTGTCCAGTGAAGAAGTTGGAGGAGACGTTGAACACCGCGAGCTGCGACAGATTGCCTATCTCTATAGGCAGATCAGCAGTGAAGTAATTGCCCGAGAGATCTAGTCTCTGCAGTTTCTGGCAGCTGCCTATCCCTTGAGGGATCGGCCCGCTGAACCTATTCTGGGCGAGATCAACAGCAGAGAGGTTCGTCAATCTGCATATATCGGAAGGGAAGCTCCCGGACAGCCTGTTCCCACTGACACGGAGCTGCACCAACGAGGTGCAGTTGATGACACCGGAAGGAATGTTCCCATACAAGTCATTGGCCTCGAGATTCAGCAGTATCAAGTTGGAATGCTGGCAAATGTGAGGCGGGATTCTACCGGTGAGGTGGTTATCCGAGAAATCAACCACCCAAAGCCGGCTATACAGGCCAAGACGCTGAGGTATGCTTCCACTCAAGTTGTTATCAAAGAGCTGCAACTGGCTCATTCGAGGCAGGTATTGGAAGCCGTATGGGATAGGGCCGGTTAGGTTGTTAATCGACAAGTCCAACTTGGTGAGGTTCCTCAACGTGCTGAGCTCCGGTGGGATCACACCAGTGAGCTCATTTTGAAACAAGTAGAGTAAATACAGTGTCTTTATTTGAGTTAACTCGATAGGAATCTCACCAGACAAATAATTCTCTGAGAAATCGATTTCTAGGCCAAAACTAAGATTCCCAATCTCCCTTGGAATACTTCCATTCAAACTGTTTCTGTAGAGATACAACCTTTTGAGATACTTGATGTTGCCAATCTCGGGAGGAATCTCTCCCACGAGCGTGTTCTGGTACAACGCGAGCGTCTCAAGGCTCGTGCAGTTTCCAAGCTCCTTTGGAATAAACCCCGAGAACTGATTACCCCATAGAATCAGATCAGTTAGCCTCTGCAACAAGCCGAGCTCTTTAGGTAGGCTGCCCGTGAGTTGGTTCTGGGCAAGACCAAGAACCACGAGGCTCTCACAATAGCCTATCTCGGCTGGTAAGCTCTCAGAAATCGCGTTCTGCCCTGCACGAAAGACTCTGAGGTTCTTCAAATTACCAAAGGCACGAGGCAGGGGGCCCGTGAGGTTGTTCGTGTAGGCAACAAACTGGACAAGAGAGGTTAGTTTGCCAAATTCATCTGGGATAGGACCAGATATCATGTTATTGCACAAATTCAGGTATGCCAAATGGGAGAGATTGCCTAACTCAGGTGGGATTTCGCCATCGAGCTGATTGTCGTTCAAGATGAGGACTTCCAAACTGGAACAGATTCCAATCTCTTTAGGAATCCTACCCCTGAATCCATTGAAGGAGAGATCAAGAAAAGTGAGATGCACCAGATTACCAATCCATGAGCTCAGAGTCCCGGAAAGATTCCGGAAGCTGAGATCAAGGGACCAAACGACCGGATTGGAATCTGTTGTGCAGTTCACACCTAGCCAATCACAGGGGGTTTGATCATTTGGATTCCAACTTTGGAGGAAATTGAAGGGATCAATCATGCTTTTCTTCAACTCTATAAGGTGGATTCCATCCTCACTCAATGCGTTAGAAGGAGAAATCACTATCATTATGAATCCCCAAAAGAGGCCTCTCCTCCAATTCAACATCTTCTAGTCACAGTCACAGAGATAGCAACAAGAAAAGTGATTTCTTGATTCTGCTACAAGGATTTTCCCAAATATACCAAGCCCTAATTGCTATCAACCAATCATAATCACTGCTTCAACTCAGAATGAAAAAGAAGATGCATGAAATGATGACTTGATTGGGAAATTTCAAGAATCCCATCCACCAAAGGGTTACTGCTGCATATGATCAAATAATGGAAAAATATAAGAAACTAAATAAAGTAATGATCCAGAGAGAGAGATAGAAAGAGAGACCTTTAGCTCCATGAAAACTAGTAAACTTCCCAACAGAAAATTCCACCAGAGCTCAAGTAATGCCTTGGGAAGAACACAGAGCAAAACTCATGTAGTTCATAAATTATAACAGAACCATCAATTTAAAATTCAAGTCTTTTTCCAAGAATGGTGGGAAAATTTAAATTCATAAAAGAAATTTCAAGAAAGGGAGAGAAATCCCAGAATCCGAATGCAATGAATCAAATCGGTTTTATTTAGTATTTTATTAGATGGCAAAGTTATATTGCTTGAGAAGCAAAAGAAGAGCACAAAAACAAACAAAGCTTTGAGCTTTTTTAGTGATTAGTGCGAAAGGGACTTCTCCAAATGGAAAATAACAGCCAAAGATCTACTTGATGGATGGAAGATACATTTCCCAGTCCCTTCACTGAAGCTCTAATGGCCGACAAAGCATGCTTTCCTCTCTCTCTCTCTCTCTAAATATATGTGATGACTGTACCTATATATGCATATGTCTTTCTCTTTGTTTCTTGCTGTTTCTGTAAGTGCAAGAATGCTGTACAAGAATTTGTTTTGGCTCTCTTTCTCTCTCAACAAGATTTTCTTTTTCTCGCTCCTAAATCTTGAACTCCCTCCTTTTTTCCCCCCACCTCTCTCTCTCCATCTCTCTCTAAAATGTGGGCTTTTCAAGTGCTCGAGGAAAAGGATCTTTTTAGGATAGAAGGAAAACTTGAAAAGTGCATTTTTATTATTTTATCGTGATCTAATTTTCATTTTATTTTGAAGAAATTTAGTGGGTATTTCGCGGATGTGGACTGGCGGAGGAATGGGTAGGTAAGCCGGTGCTATGAAATTTTTTATACACAAAGTCATAAATGCACTCATTTTTTATTTTTATTTTCTCGTGTTGGGCTTCGTCGACGACTATTTTTAATTTCCAAAGATATTTAATAATTTTACACACACATATATATTATATATAGATGGAATAAAATAACAATTCTTTTTGACATATTAAATATGAACCATTCTCAATCATCAAGATCTGCAGTTGATGATGCAGCCCAAAGTTCGTGGTCAGGGAGGGGAATGAAGAAGCCAATAGGAGATGGTGGAGTTGGCGCGTTGGATAGCCCACGTTTACGTTTGATTTTGATTTATGTGCATTTGAGCCGAAGTTTGAAGACTTTATTTATTTTATTTTCAGTATTGTTATTTTAGAACCCAATAGTTTAGCTTATTGGGTTATTTTGTTTGGCGGTTTTATTTAAGTTATTTGCTTATTAGACTAGATTTAGTTTTTGTCTATATATAGAGCTTTATCAGTGTTGGCCGAAATAGAACATTATTTTTATCAAAGCTGTGAGTTTTATTCTCTCTTGAGAGTTTTCGAAGTCCTCTTGAAATTTCAAGACGAATTCATCTATCGACGTAACGGCGAATCAACCAACCATCGTCGGATGCCATTCATCGTCCTCGAATTGCTGCGTCAACATTACGTTGGGGTATAGGGATTCCATCGCCTATATCATTATGTGGGTTAGATTTAGAGGTTTTGGAATCTTCCATTATTTATCATTCGTTTCAAGTCTTCCGTTTATGTGTTCGTTCGATCGGTCTGGCAAGGATCGTATCAATTGATTTATTATTTTGTTGGATGGATTAAAGTCTTAGATTCGAATTTCATAGAGAATGAAAATTATAGTTTTCAAAATTTTGATATTTATACAGTAAATTCAGACGTGTTCCACATAGAATTCATATATTTTTGAAAAATCATATTTTATATTTAAGAGGAGTTTACGGTTTAATCAGTCCCAGTATGTATATATATTTAATTTAAATTTATAACTTTAGTCTTTTACATATATTGCACACTTACTCTATAATTAGTTTTGTTAAATTGGAGAAAGTCTTTAATCTTCTTTTTCCTAGATTTTATATATTATCATGTTATTCCAAAATTAACTCTTTCTTTTTAAGTTGGGGGAGAAAGGAAAGGAAAAACGATGAAGATTGAATTCTAGATTTTCTTGTGTATTATTCTCATTTTGTTTCTCTTGTTATTTGGTTTTATATTAAATGGTTTATCTTGTTTAAAACCCAATCCATCTTTATTCTCATCTTGATGTGTTCGCATGTTGTTCATGAGCACAGCAATGATGTAATGGTACATTTAGATTGGCATGGAAAACACCCTCCACCGATAATTGTATTTTCTTTATTAATAATAATAATAGTCAACCTAAATATTTCTTTGTCTAATGATTCATAATTCAAGTATTTATAAATAATAAAGGTATTATAAACAATTATATCAAATGGAGTGTTAAATTGATTGAATTATGTCAATGCTGAAAACTCAATATATAAAAATTGCATTGTATTCACAATCAAAACTTTTCCATTGAGAAATACTTAAATGGTGAATCTCTGTTATATAAAAAGCAAGCGATTTCATGTTCAATGCATTTCTTAGTTTCCAATTTCAGTGTGGTTTATTGAAGTTAAATAAGATTTGAATTTAATGGTTACGATTTTCTCAAAACCTGTATTTTCCAAATCGAAAAATTCATTAGCTCAAATTTTGCAAGACACCCAATATATAGCGGGACCCACCTATGATTTGGCATCATACTCTCTTAAGTCTTAACCACTTACTTTATGTCCAAATCAATTATTCACATAGTCTCCCCACTCATTATTTTCATTCTTAAAACTTGTTTACACCAATTGCTAACTCACATACATTATTCCTCTTCCTTAAAGCATTGCCATCTTACTTACTTAATCGCAGATATTTTGAGGATACTTCCTTCAAATATACTAGGATCATCTTCTAAAGTTTTACTTAATTACTTTATTTTATTATTTAAAGTTTCTATACTTCTAAATTTCAAATTTATTCACTATTTTGCG
Source organism: Salvia miltiorrhiza (assembly GCF_028751815.1). Taxonomy (NCBI): domain Eukaryota; kingdom Viridiplantae; phylum Streptophyta; class Magnoliopsida; order Lamiales; family Lamiaceae; genus Salvia; species Salvia miltiorrhiza. The sequence goes on along the minus strand of NC_080394.1, from coordinate 14,425,444 downwards.
TTTTGCAGTTTTGAGCTGCAGGTTTTTTGTAAAATATAATTACCTCATCGGTCCATATTTTCGGTGCATAAGAAAATAATTAAAATTCCAAAGTTACCCTCAAAACGAGCATTATCAAATATCAACACGTAAAAATTCCACTAAGCAGACATCTGCCAATAACTTCAAGTAGTGTGGGATGATAAAGAACGAAATTCCTATACTTCGTTTACTAAGGTGCGTCATAAAAAAAAGCGATAATTTTAAAAGATTTTTTATTTTCATCATTGATAAAATATATAATAAACATATCTAATTGTATTCTTTCAGTGAGATGTCAATAAAGATAAAATAGCTCAAATGATAAAAATGATCAAAAATTTTAAGATATTCTAAAGTTTAAATTCATCTTAATAAAAAACGAATTAATTAACCTATAAATGTTTACCTATGTAGGCTAGTTATCAAAGAAAACTTCACCTTATATTAATTATAACATATGAATCAATTTTTTGTAAGAAATTGACCTTCAAAATATTTGTAAAAAAATCTTAATATATATTTGGACAAAGTTTTGAATATGACAGAGTAGAACAAATTGCAAAACGATTATGACTTGTCTCGATGGATTTTTGTTTACGCCCATATAAAAAATGGAGCTAAAAATCATATTTCAAGCTTCATCCATACAAGGAGTTAAAGTCGAGTGGTATTATTATTTTAGAAAATTATATATCAAATTATCCGTAGACTCCGTACCACTCATTAATACAAGCCTAATGATGCTTGAGAAATGAAAATTCGTTTATGTTAAAACGCTCATTTTTTAAAAATGTCTAAAAATAAAGAGTTTTGTTCATATACGTGCCTTTAATATGAAAAGAGGAATTTGGTAATAGAAGGACATTGTTGTCAATTGTCACATCATGACTAGACTTACACTATACATACATTTGTGATAGTGAAACAGACATGGGGCCCACCCCCCATTAGCTGTTGCTTCTCCCCATGATGATTCTTCCTTTGTTGGTTTTTGGTTCATCACCACTAAACACAGTTTTTTAGTTAATAATCTCTTTAGCCCATGTTACACCTATCATCTATGTATCTAATTATTAGACGGCTCTTTTGAATATTATCCATTTCTTTATGTGGCTAAGAAACATGTGCCATGTGAAAATTTTATTTCTTTTGGAGAGATAGATTATAGGGTGGTTTAGGTGAATTGCCTTTCCAATTGATTCATTTGAGTGCAAGTTTAGGAGTTCTTGAGAAGACATTGATGTTGGTATGCTTTTAGATCATAAAACTTCATTATTTACATTTTGAGTAATCAAACTTTTGGAAATGAAAAAGTGGAATGAAAGAAAAACAGAATTTTTACAATATTTAGATATGAATATTTTAGAATAAATTTAGATATGATTTTTAATCGTATTACATTTTATTTTTAACATGTGCAAGTTATTTAGTACTAGAAAAATAAATTGGACAAGAACTTTTCATTTGTTGCGACATTTTCACAAAATTGTGTTTAACTAAATAAAACGATATAGTATTGGACTATTTCTTATAAATTAAGTTAGGTAGCAACTGGAAATTCCAAGAAAGAAAAAAGGAGTTGCTACGAGTTGCGAATTAACCTGATCAATCATCTAATCCTTCACCACTCAAAACAATGGAGCATGAGTTACACCTTCCTTTTCCGGAATTTTTTTCTCCTTTGCTTTTATCCATAGGATCAATATCCTCTTCCCTTCGATCTACTAGAATAAGTATTTCAACTCTTTTTTGGAGGTTCCCAACTCGTTGCTGCGTACCTTAATTTACGGGAAAGTGCTCAATACGATATTCGTTTTATTTAATTAAAAATAATATTGTATTGATCGTCGGACAATAAGTTCATGTAAGCAAATTTCGGCCTCCACATCAGCTTTAAATTTGATGATTTTAGTTTTGTGAAAAAATTATAACAACTAAAAGTTTATATATTATCATATAATTTTAAAGTTCGCGTGCAATTCATGAATTAACTAATAATTTATGTATTTAGAGCCTTAGAGGCCGCTAATATCCCGTAAAAAATTACAATTGCCAAAGACTTTTTATAGGTAAACAATAAAAACAACAAAATAATCACTCATATACGCATCAACCCCGTTATTACAATCATAAAGAGATTAATAAAATCCCCACAGATTTTGGTTAATAACCATCAATATTCTAACCCTAGTTGAGCTATTGGCTAATCTAAATTTATTATACTATATAAATATTGCGACAAGGTCATATATGTTACCTATATATGTATTAATATTAAATTGCCGCACATGACGGCTATAGATAATCTTTTATAGTCAAAAGAAGTGTTATTTTTCCTCTTTTGACAAAAAAAAATGAAAGTTTGCAAAATGAATTCAGTACTATTCTTTTTTAAGTTGCATACTAATACATGAATATTATGGAGTAATTAATTAAGTGATTCAATCTATATCTTATTAGTTATCGTGATAATTAATATCTGAACTATTTAATTAGCTCCTATGCTTTCATAGGCTCAGAATTAATTGTCCCCTAGTTACTTAGGCCCTGCCCACCTTTTCTTAAGTTTTTGGGTCGAGATATTTACATAAAATAGAGTATTGAAGGAGAGGAGCCTAACTTTTTTCAACTATAGTTACGGATGTATAGCTGACCCGATTAACCCGCCATTCGAGAGGATTATAGTTGAATATTTTCAATTCGATAAAAATTATAACTCAATTAGCCTGCAACCGAATAGCCCGACACTCAATAGAGTCGGCCCGACTAACCCGATAAGCTAGCCCGAAACTCGAATACTTAATATTAAATATTTAGATATAAAAATAAAAAATGACAAAATATTATAAAGTCTCATCATTTTATTTTTCTATATTTTTGAGATGTTTTGATTCTATGAATTCAAACTATTGTTGAATATTTTATTATTTTTTCGTTAACAAAGTTGAACATTTTATTGTGATCAACTTATTTTATATGTTATGTAATCTTGATGTTTTTTCAATATCTTATATTTTTGCATTTCATTCTTGCTATATGGAGTAATTTATATCTTTAATTTCTATGTGTATTTTATACATTATACATTATACATTAGATCATTAAAAATAACAAAATACAAATAATTATTTTATTTTTACGCATTTAAGTCGACTAGCCCGATGGGCTAGCCCGAAACCCAAACGGTTAGGGTTGAAAATTTATAACCCGAAAAAATCTTCAGTCTGATTAGTCCGCACCCAATTAACCCGAAATCCGATAGGACTGCCCGAAATCCGGTGGAATGGCCCGATTGACATCCTTAACTACAATAGTTCGAAACTCGCAATTTTGATCACTCGGAACAAAAAAAAAAAAAAAAAAAAAAAAAAAAAAACTCGAAATTTTGAATCAGTTAAACAAATAACCCACACATATATAGAGTCCGGAATCAAAACACCCCATTTAATTGAACTAAAATTTAAAGTAGTGTACGCGCCCCTTCAAAAGAAAATGGAAATCTCTTAAAATGGGAAAAGAATAAAGAAATGTGAATCTAAAGTTATATAGAATGAAGAAGGATTTTGTGAAACTTTTAGAGTTATTAATTTCACCTCATAATTTTTACACTCTACGGACTCATTTGGTACGCGGTATGAGATATAATGTGATATATTTAATTGAAATATTTTTTTTACTATATATCATATTAATATCATGTTTGATAGAATATATATTAAAATATCTATAAAATATATTCCGTCCGTCCCGCGAAATTTGAGCAATTTCTTTTCGGCACGAATTTTAAGGAGTTAGTATTTTGTATGTTAAGTGTAGCATGTGAAAAAGTAAAAAGGTGAATAAAGAAAAAAAATTATCATATAAGAAAAGTGCTCAAACTTCGCGGGTCAACTCGAAAAGTAATACTACTCAAGCTTCGCGGAACAGAGAGAGTAATACATTGTTTGGTATGATGTATTAAAATTATATAGAATCAATAATAGTTATAATTAAGATTTGTATTATGTGTACCACCTCCGTAGGTAATATACATGAGAATCCCTCAAATTAGTAGTATAATATTTTCGGACTTTTAATTTATATGGACCGTGTTTCCTATTATTTCTTACCAAATAATTATGGGGTCCAAGTTTTTAAATAGCACATTTTAAAAGTAGAGTGTTTAATAGCTCCTCTTTAAAACTAACTCTTTTGTATATACCAAAATGAATTAAAAGACTAAAATACCATTTACGGTCAACTTCCGCGCAACATGACATGTGTCCATGATCGGGGACACGATAGACACGACCACGCCATCGATGATAGGCACGATGGCGTGGTCGTGTCCACGATCGTGGACACGTGTCATGTTGCGCGGAAATTAAAGTGGTGGGGACCGTAAGGGTATTTTAGTCCTTTCGCAGATTTTGGTATATAAAAGAGTTAGTTTTAAAAAGGGCTAAAAAACACCATACTTTTAAAAGGTGGTAATTTTTTTGTAGGTTCCCACATAATATATTAACATTATTGAAAACTATACTCCCTTCATCCCACTATTGTTGTCCCATTTACCATTTGGATTGTTCCATTATTGTTGTCTCATTTTCATATAAGGTAATAAATAATCTTTTAAAATGTGTGGGTTCTACCATCTTTTACCAATTTATACCTTATTCTCAATTATTGTGCCTAAAAATTTGTGTTAATAGGTAAAAATGTTCTATTTCTTAAGTTGTATATGAAAAATGTCATACTTTATAAACTCAGGGTGCGTTTTTTTTTTGTTGTAAATTTATCATGAAAAAATGAGGGATAAACAAAATTTCACCATTTAAATCCTTCCTTTCTTTTCCCACATTTCCTACTTGACCCTTACTCATTCCTCATTTACACTACAAAGTTGGAATAATATTATCCCTCCAAAAATGGTGTGATAATATTATCCCTCCTTTGTAGTGTAAATGAGGAATGAGTAGGGGTCAAGTAGGAAATGTGGGAAAAAAATGAAAGATTTAAATGGTTAAATTTTATTTATCATTCATTTTCCCATGATAAATTTACAACCAAAGAAAACGCACCCTTAAGCATTTTATGCCCAAATTATGTGAAGAACCTATTTTATCCTTTGATGTTGATGTGTTTGTTTGATTTTTTGTGAAAGTCTTACACATTTGACCGATTTGACAACTATCAATCATAAAAGTAAACGATTTGACAGCTATTAGTCAATAACTTATTTGACCGGTGGGTGGCTAGATCGTCTGATCGCCAGGGCGGGCAAATCATTTAACCGGGCAGTCAGATGATTTTACTGGGCAGATTATATGACCACCTGATAAAATCATCTGGCTATCAGTCAAATCGTGGAGAATCATGAAAGACCGGATGCCCACTTGCGACAATCTGCAAAAAAGACAGGTGGATATTCCCAGCTCGAAAGCACAATGCGTTTTCTGTAAATCACAGACTGAAGACACCAACCACATCTTCTTTGCTTGCCAAAGAACCACCAAAGTCTGGTATGAGATTTTTTTTGGCTTGGCCTCCAATCGGTGCTTCACACTGCAGCGAAAGACCACTTCTTTGCCTTCAAGAATCTTGGCCTTAAGGATAATGGCAATTTCCTTTGGAGCTGCTGGTTATGTACTGTTTGGTGCATTTGGAACGGTCGAAACGAGTGTAAATTCAACAAGGGTCAGTGGAACGAGGAGAAAACAGTCCGAGAGATAAAGACAAGACTTTGGACTTGGAGGACAGCATATTCTTTGGAGATTTCAGCAGGAGATATCAGATCTTGGCTCCTCAACAATCACATTTTGGAGTAATCGAGTTTTCCCTTATTTGCTAGGAGTGGTCTGAGGTCTCTTTTACTTGTTGTCCTCCTTCTGTTTCTTTTATGTATTTTCGATTTTTCCTCCCTCTTGTACCAAGTTTTTCTCCTTCTTAATAATAATTCCCTGTCCTGACCCAAAAAAAAAAAAATCGTTGACTTTTTTTGACTGATAGCTATCAAATTGATCAAATGTGTAAGACTTTCATAAAAAATCAAGCAAGCTCATCAACATTAAATGGTACTCCCTCCGTCCCGCTATTTAAGTCTCGTTACTTTTCGGCACGGAGATTAAGAAGAAGCAAATTAGGTGAATAAGTAGTGTGGTCCACATGTTTAAGTTTTGTGATTAGGGAATAACTAATTATTTCTATTTTATTTTATCAATATCAAAAAGTCTTAATTTTTTTCTTATTAATTTAATTTTTAATAAACTATAATTAAATTAATTATTCCTTAAAATTCGAAATATACCCAAATCTGCAATTTCCAAAAATACAAAATCTACAATTCAACCCATTTCCAGCTTTAATAAACATTCTATTTGAACAACTTCAAGCTTCAAGCTTCAAAAATAGATCTCCGGAAATCCATTCTACATTCCAACTTCAAGCTTCAAAAAATACAATCTACAACTTCCAGCTTTAATAAACATTTCCAGAAATCTGCAATCTACAATCTGCAATCTGTAATTCAAAAATACAACTTCCAGAATGCAGATTCTACATTTCCAGAATGCAGATTCAACTTCTAGAATGCAGAAATACAAAATCTACAATTCTACATTCCAACTTCAAGCTTTAATAAACATTTCCAGAAATCTGCAACTTCAAGCTTCAACCCATTTCACCAATCCATTCTATTTGAACACAAACAGATCTCTTGCAATTTCCCAGGAGATAGAGAGTAAGATAGAGTGAGAGACAGATCTGTGAGGGACATGGAGGCGGAGTGAGCGAGGAAGAAAGAAGGAGCAGAGGCGGCGGCAGCGGCCGCCGCGAACAAGAGATAAAGGGAGATCGAGAAGGAGAGCAGGGAGAAAGAGATCTCGATAGAGAAAAAGAATGGGGTTACCTGAGACAGAGGGCGGCGGTGCGACGGCAACGGTGGTGGCGGGACTCACCAAAGGGGCGAAAATTCGAAGAGAAGCAGGGAACCCTAGAAATTGGGGTAAGAAAAAAGCAAGGTAGGAGGGAAAAGAAGAGGCGGCGTGGGTGGAGGCGGCAGGGGGTGGCGCGATGGTGGAGGTGGGAGGGCGGTGGAGGTGGCAAGATGGTGGAGGTGGGAGGTGGGAGGGCGGTGGATTGGTGAAGAAAAGAGAGAGGAAAGAGAATGTGGAGAGAGAAAGAAAATTAGGGGTTAATTAGTGTGATAATTAGTGATCTCATTTAATGTTAAGCATCCCCTTATTATTTCCTTTTTAGGAAATGGGACATTATCGGTGGGACAACCCAAAAAGGAAAATGGAACTTGAATAGCGGGACGGAGGGAGTATTTAAAGAATAGGGCATCGAATGCTTATGTTTATAAAAGAGAACATTTTTCATATATAACTTCAGGAATAGAGCATTTTAAATTTTTATTCTAAAACTTTGGGATAACAATAATGAAATGGAGGGAGTATAAAATAAGTGACGTACTAAAAAAAACTAAGCGAAATCGATTATTAAAAAAAAAAAAAAGCGAAATCCAGTTAAGCTGAAAAACTGTAAACCTGAAGCCCCTCAAAAGAAAATAAAAAATAAAATAAAATAACTGTAAACCTGAATATTGACGTTAGGGCTGGAAAAATATACCGAAAATTCGGTATACCGGCCATACCGTACCGTAAAATACCGCAAAATACCGAATTTAAGGTATACCGGTTTTTTTGGTAAGGTATGATACCGTACCGAAGATTTACGATAAGGTAAAGGTATGGATTTTCCAAATACCGGGGTATACCGGTGTATACCGATACCGCGGTATATATCGAAAAAATCAATAAATACCGTATTAAAGGTATATACTAGAATACGGTATGATACCGTATTACTGGTATACCGAATATTACTGCATATACCGGTGATGCGGTATCATACCTTATTCTGGTATACCTTAATATTCGGTATATACCGGTAATAAGGTACAATACCTTATTCTGATATACCGCAGTTGTCCGCGTATATTGGTATACCGAAAATCGCGGTATATATCGTATCAAAATCTATAGTTTTAAAATATATAATATTTATTTTTATGTCTATATTTTTAAAAATATTTATAAATTTTATAAAATGATGTATATAATCTATATTATAAGAATATATACAATTGTACATGAATTTATAAATATCATCAAATGATACAAAAATAAATAAAATATAGTATATAGTATAAGTCATACAATAAAATAAAATTGTTTATTTTGATATTATAGTATAGTTATAATATATAACTAAAATTATTGTTTTACAATAGATTATACATCTAACTTATAATGGTTACATATATAATAGCATAGTTATAATATTAGTATTATATTATAAATAATATTACGTCTAACATATAAATTATATGTAACTTATAACATCTATATAATTTACTATATATTACATGAATGCATACAAGTATGCGAATATAAATATCATCAAATGATATAAAAGTGAATAAAATATAATATAGTATGTAAGTTATATAATTTAATATAACTGAATTATTTATATTGATATTATAACACAATTATAATATAATATTCTATATTATATAACTAAGATTATTGTACAGTTATAATATAATATTCTATATTATATAACTAAGATTATTGTACAGTTATAATATAATATTCTATATTATATAACTAAGATTATTGTTCTACAATAAATTATACATCTGACGTGTAACATCTATGTATATAATAGCATATCTATAATTAATATTGATATTATATTATAACTTAGATTACATCTAACTTATAAATCTCATATAACTTATAACATCTATATAGTATATAGTATATACTATATAACTTATAAATTTATAAATATCATCAAATGATACAAAAACAAATAAAATATAGTATATAGTATAAGTTATACAATAAAATAAAATTATTTATTTTGATATTATAGTATAGTTATAATATATAACTAAAATTATTGTTTTACAATAAATTATACATCTAACTTATAATAGTTACATATATAATAGCATAGTTATAATATTAGTATTATATTATAAATAATATTACTTCTGACATATAAATTATATGTAACTTATAACATTTATATAATTTATTATATATTACATGAATGCATACAAGTATGCGAATATAAAGTACGGTATACCAATTGAATTTTTTCGATTTTGATAATACCGATTATGTTGGTATACCGTTAAAGTGCGGTATACCGTGAAAGTACGGTATACCGAAATTCGGTAAGGTATACCGAAATAAAGGTACGGTAAAGGTTTTGTATATTCTCCATACCGTACTTAAGGTATACCGAACTAAGGTATACCGTAGGTAAAGGTAAGGTAAAGGTATGAATTTTCTCCATACCGGAGGTAAAGGTAAGGTATAAGGTATGATCGATTTAATAAGGTATACCGTACCGTGCCACCCCTAATTGATGTATGTTACTTCATAGATTTACTTTAAAATGTTCAGCACTTTAGATTTATGAAAAGATCACACTGAACGATAGATTTGCAGCTAAAGATTAGATTCAATTTTAATTCATTAGGAGGGTATTAAAAAAAGGAGCAACTAGAAATATTAAATTAGGCACAGAAATTAGAACTGCTGGCACAGGTTGACCAGACTGTCAACTTACTCAGTATAGTCAACTAAAAAAATAGTAGTACTACTAATTTCTTAAGTTAATTAAATAAATCCCAACCCGTAATTAGGCGGTGTTAGAGGGATTATTTTATGCTTCACCTCTTCGGTATGAGGTTGTCCTTGTTGATTGAATTACTACTATTATTTTTATAGGATACGAATATTCATATTTCGTTGACCTTTTCTTGCTGCCTTCTATCGTTTCGAAGTCCAATTGTAATGGTGAAACTAAGAACATACTCCCTCCTATCCTTTTTGTTTGTCATCCTAAGCTCAAGCACACTTTTTAATAAAAAAATATTATGTCCAACATAACCTCATTAAACATCACTTATTTTAGTGGAGTATATTAATTACCCAATATTTATTTGGTGGATAACAAAAAAAAATCTAAACACTCTTGATCTTCTTATATCAAAGCACACTAAAACACTCGAAAACATTTTTCTTTTGCATGTGACCAATGGCATATCCAATTTGGATTCACTATTCCCATTTGTATCCATGAGTTCAGAATGCCAAAATAAATGTTATTCCTACAACAAAAAGTGATGATTATATAAGAATTGTATATATCATTGAAAAGCGTAAAAGATTGAAACCACAAAAGTAGTTAACAAAGATTACTTACTGATTCAGATTACATTTTCTTAAGAAATATATCTGCAGAAGTTTGATGGAAAATTGTAGATAAATAGAGTGAAAAAGGAGCCGATCCATCACTAAAACTAGAGGAAATAGGAAAAGTCATTTTAATTGTGATTAATGCATGATATTAAATAAGGTTAAGAATGGGATAATTTCTCAAAACGTCAAGTAAAACATAAATAATTGAGATTGTTGAAACGACTAAGAAAAAGAATAGGAGGGAGTATATTTTAATAAATAATTTATATAGTTCAATGGAGACTACTCTCCTATATAGAGAATGAATACCAAATTAGAGTCATTGATTTCATCAAAATCAATGAATCAGATTCATCCGAATTCTTCAAGTTTAGGAAATCTCGTAAATTCCTCATTTTTCAATTCTAGGAACCAACGAACATTATTATGAACTTACGAACATACTAATGAACATTTATTGACTATTACAACTGAGGGTTTTTTTTGGTAATTTCAGCTCTGAGTACAAAGGAGCATTTCAACCATTTTAGCTTTATTTCTCTTAAGGCCGAAGGATAATTTTGTCTCTTCAGATCTTCAAACACCATGTTGGCCTACAAGGGGAAAACGAATATTCAGCTGCCTCCATGTGTCACAGATTATTAAGGAACGACCTACGGTTATGGGACCAGTACTCCTAGGTGCGCCAAGTAGTGTCAACTCTAAAGTATTTTTTTTGTTTTGTTTCTCCAGCTCTGAGTCTCGCAGGATCAACTCCACATGGATTAGCATTGTCGACTGGTATCAAGCTCTTCTCATAATTCTTCAAGTAACCAAGTTATTTCATTTTTCACTTATTCTTGCATTATTTTCAGCTTTGTTTTCTCTGGCAAAGTAAACAGATATGCATGCTCAAAAACTCTGCTCAGCTTTGTTTGATAGAGGGTGCAATGCTTTTGGGATTGGGTGCTATATTTCGAAACCATTAAGGAAGAATTATAGTGGATGTTGCGAAGAGAACAATCTCGTTTTTCAAGTGTAATGATTGGTGAAATTATGGCGATGGTGTAAGGAATTGTCATCAGATTGGAACATAAAATAGCATCTATTGAGGTTTACACAGAGTACTCTCTTCTTTTAGTGCGTGTCATGGCGAATGAGGAGGATGAAGATCAGTTTTTACTCAGTGATAGTCAAAATATTTGGAGTAATACTAGGGAGCTAATCCAAGTATGTCATGTGTATAAAATAACACATAATGTTGTGCATAGTTTAGTTCAGTTTGCTAAATCTTACTTTTGGCCTATTTGTTGGATCATAAATTTTCCTAGATGACTTAAAAATATGATTTCAGATGACATTTCATGAATAATTTTGTTTTTGTTTCCGCATCAAAGAAAAAAAGTTTTATCGTGTTCAAACAAATTAATATTGTGGCAACTAACGATTGCAGAATATGGATGAAGAGTATTTTTTTTTTTTAAACGAAAAGGGAATATATATTATTACAAATACGAATGTACTATATCAAGAAGTCAAATCAAAAAATCCAACTTTCAGATCATCACATCTTTTTGAAAAACTAAAGCAAAACTTATGAGTTGCCTTATTAGCATCTCTGCGAGCATGGCAAAAATCACGCACCAAGTAATTGCGAGCATATACTCAAATACTTCCCATAAATCGTTGCACAGCGAGTTCGACCCCCGATATGTATCATGCAATACGTGTATAGCGAAAAGCGAATCCACGAGGATAACAATAGGCCCGAAGTCATTTTCCAATGGCTGAAGGGTATTTAAATCAATTCAATCAGATCTGTTGCCAAAACAAAAGCAAAAAAAAAAAAAATCAATCAGATCTATTTTTCTTTCATAAATTTAATATCTGCAAATAGTAGAATTTTTCTTTAAAATATATGAATGAGTAAAATTGACCTAAATTATCTTTTAGCAACATAAATTAAAATTTTAAAAGTAAAAAAGCTCATCATGATTACTCTTTACATTAAAAGTTTATTGAATAGATATCAATTTCAGGAAAAAGACAGTAAAAAATTTTAAAAGAAAATTTATAAAATCAAAAAGATATTGATAGAGATTAATAAAGCAAAGATGCCCTACTTTACCTTGTAAAGGATTACAACTTTACCTTAAATCATTAGTGCATACACGCTTTAAAATTGAAATCGTAAAAGGAGAAACAAAGAGAGAAGGAAAAAATAAAAATTGTATCACTCCAATAAAAAAAGGCATGCTTGCTTCGAAAGGAAAAAAGGGTTGCTTAAAAGAAACTTCGGCCAATATATGGCACATGCATCCAATTAATGTAAGGAAAAATTGTATCTATTTCTTAATAGATAAATTTGCTAGAAATAATAACTAAACACATTCCAGCTTCAAATTTTATATATGCAAAGGAAATTAATTATTATATCTGTACATAAGATAGTAAGACATATCTAAATTTAGGGCATGTTTCTTCCTACAAGTTGAGTTTTAACCAAAGTTTATTAGACATGTAACGCGTGTCTACCGGGTTTCACCCCGTTATGTTACATACTTACATGTTTATCGGGTTTCTTTCGTTATAATAGATGAATACTCTTTTTCTTTTTTGATATTTTTTTGCATGAGATTTTCGTCAAAAAGATTTTTAAAGAGGTTCAACCCTTAGTTAGCATTTACATGCTTTCAAAGAATTTTTATAAATTCTAAATAGTTTTGTAGTTACGACATTATTGCTACGAATGCATGCCATAAATTTAACAATGTATATGTTGAATCCCGACTCGATAATATTTAAAGCCTACGTACATCAGATTCGATTTTAATTAATTCTTTAGCTAGTCAAATTGGATGCCCAAAGCCCAAAATGTTAGCTATCTTTTGATCAAATTTTCATACTTGTCAGAAAATCTACCTGAAAAAATAGATTTCTTTCTTATTTTCTAAGAAAATTGTGTGTGTGAAACGAACTTAATACTATATTACTATATGATATCTCAAGTTTCGGTGGAAGATATTCAGATTCATCAAGAAAATGTACTAAAATAATCGGAGATATTTAATCGAAGGATCAAATTGTACGATAGTATGTGAAAAGTCTTTAGATATTAACCAAAATTGACTTCGCGACCAAAACTCTTACAGAAATCGATGATCGTGTACTATATATTTTTATTTATTTATTTATTATTTTCACACATGACTTATAATTACTCAATCTCTCATGTGCAAAGTGCAAACTACAAAATGCATTTTGACAACAAAAATAATTAATGGTAAATAAGCGACAAAAATGGATCTAATTACTAATACACGTCGAAACCGAAATAAGTCTTCGAATTTTTATGGATAAAAGTCTTACGAAAACAAAAGAATATCTCGAGTTCAATCCCCGGTGTAATTTTTTTTTATTTATATATGAATAATGTTCTCGTTTATGTGCGATTATTTTCCCACATTTATGTGGTGTATGTAGAGGTCTCGTCTGCGTGCAGTTGACTTATGTGATTATATAGGAGGCGTTTGGTGTAAGTGATAAGACATGATTGATAAAATAATTCACCTTAATCAAGTGTTTAGTTTGTATGATTGAGCTCGTGATTGATAATTCGTGTTAGGTTCCAGAAAGTCAGGATAGGTGTATGGGGGGAATACACCTATAGGCTATTTTTCAAAAACAACAAGCAAAACCTTTTGACTGATGAAACAGTTAAAGAAAACTTTAGTGCAAAGGTTGAAGACTGATACTGAATCTCTCTTCAATAAAGAGATATCAGTTAAGCGCAAGGCTTTAACTGATATGCGTGAGGCTTAAGTCTTGTTGTAAAACAGAGGAGTGTTATGAATCTTACTAACTATCCGAAGATTGATCAGTTAGACTAATAACACTGGCAGCGAAAAACTTTTCTTTTGAAATAGCCTTGTGATTAACAGTTGTCAAGATTTTAGTTTCACTTTGCAATTAATCAGTTTCAGTTAATTAATAGTTTATGCGCAGATAAGAAAGTAAATACTGAAAGCGATAAATGACAAAGTGATTTTTACGTGGTTCGGAATTCAATTCCTACGTTCACGGTTAGTTGATCACACTGACAAACACTCTGGGCTTGTGCTTACGGGTACACAACAAACCTTACAACTGAAAATTAAATTTTCAGTACCAACACACTAGGTTGGATTTCTCAAACACACTTTGCACGCTAAGACACAACAATGCCTTTGCTAGCGCTGGCTAAGATCTCTTGGAGTTAGAACACTGGTCTGAACTCCTCTCGGCTCAAACTCTCATTTCGGTCAGTTGAAAGGAGATTCAAAAACTGCCAACTAGATCACATAGAACAGGCTCTCTGTAATTGGTAACTTTGGCTTTGGATGAACAAGTATTTGCCTAAGGTTCTAAGAGAATGTATGTAATCAGCAATGGACTGATTTTGGCTTTAGGATTATCTTATTCGATTCAAACTTTGGAAGGCTTTGATTGATTGAGTTGCGATTTCGCAACGTTTCAGCTTGTGTATTTGAATCAGTGAAGATTGAAGTGATCCTCGAGCTCTATTTATAGGAGAGGTCTTGAATAGATCCATTGGCGGAGATGGTTCAAGAATTCATCCGTTGGAGAGTAATTCGAATTTGGCTGGGGCTTCAATCTTCGAGGTTCCTTGTTTGGTGAGAAACAGCTACTCGATACAGGAGGTAAGATGCTTCTGAAAAGTAATCACCAAAAAGAAATGTTCTGCAGAGAAAAGACGATCCTCTGTATCCCTGCATTTAATGCGGCTGTACTTTGACGTGGGTGGCTTTCCTTTAATCTTCTGGAGTATCAGTCCGATGAAGAATGTTAACTGATATTTGACTTTAGTATCAGTCCGTTGAATCCACATGGCCTGCATTAATGAATTAGTCATAACTGATTCTTCAGTTGAGAAACTCGTTTAGTCAAATATCAGTATTTGACTCTGCCTTTAATCGCGAACATTAGTTGAGTTCTTCAGTCTTCAGTCTTTAGTTCTTCGTTCTTCGTTCTTCGTTCTTCATTCTTCATTCCTCCGGTCTTCAGTCTTCAGAACACTAAACAAGCTAGAAAGTGAACTCCAACACTTGAGTTCGAAAGATTCTAGTCTATTACAAGAAAACCTAATAATTTTGGTATCATCAAAACAAAGGCTAGGATATTTCATTAAGTTCCCAACAATTCGGCCTAATCACTCAAATGAGTGATTGTTCATCACCCTAAGTTGAGTGGATTATTTAAGTACCCTCAAATCCTATCAATCTTATTTATCTCATCCACAAACCAAACACCTCCATAATATATATATATATATATATATATATATATATATATATATAGGGGGCCGCTCCAATGAGACCCCCTAATTTTAGTGAGATCTAGGGCGCGATCTGGTGCGTTTATTTTATCAATCCTATGGCTGATATTGTATCTGGAGGGTGATTTTTTTTCGCAGGGTTCGAATCCTGAAGGGAGCAGAATATTTTAAATTTTGTTATTCATCATTATATACTGCTTTGTTCATCAGTATATACGGCCCTGTTCATCAGTTTATATGTCTTATTCATTACGAATTTTTAAAATTTTATTTTTCATCAGTATATACATCTTGTTCATTAGATATACGTTTTGTTCATTAGTATTATATGTTTTATTCATTGTACTCATGTTACACGAAAAATGGGGGGTCTCACTGGAGCGCGCCCCTATATATATATATATATATATATATATATATATATATATATATATATATATATATATATATAGGGGAGAGCTACGGTAAAAACACTTCTTAAAATATAAATATAAACGTTTTTTAATATACGAATTTTATCCAACAGGGTTACGAATTCATCAAACATGGTTACGAATTGTGAAAAATAATTTTTTGCTACCTTTGGGATTCAAACCCAGGACCATGAATTCATCCAACAGGGTTACGAATCAACCGTAGATCTTGATGATCTAAGGGCTGAAAATCATTTATATTTTATACACTTAAGAGTGTTTTTATTCTAGCCCTCCCCTATATATATATATATATATATATATATATATATATATATATAGGGAAGGGCTAAAATAAGAGCATTTCTTAAGATATAAAATAAGAATTATTTTCAGCCCTTAGATCATCAAGATCTACGGTTGATTCATAATCCTGTTGGATGGATTTATGGTCCTAAGTTCGAATCCCAAAGGTAGCAAAAATTTATTTTTCACAATTCATACCTTTGTACAGAGAATTCATACGTGTTCTACATAAAATTCATACATTAAAAATTGCTCTTATTTCTTATTTTAAAATGTGCTCTGATTGGGCGTATTTATACGCATTTATTTGAGGGATTTTAGTATGTTTTCAATGCTTAATTCGTGTTAAATATCATCTTTTGGATATGGATTATGGTCTTATGTGAATTTTGATGGTATTTAATAGGTTTTGAAGAAAAGACATGATTTTGAGAAGAATTTTGAAGCTTGAAGTGGTAGAGAATGAAGGCTGTGCGGACAAGGATTAATGGGCTGGATCTTTGATTATTATTAGCTGATCATATTTAAATTGTTTTGGGATTGGGAATAGTTCCAAATTTGGACCTTTGCGCCACTTTTCCCTATTAGCTTTTAATTAGATTAGTTGTGGGCTTTACGTCATTTTTGACTAGTTGCCTAATTAGACTTGTTTTAGTTGCCTTATTAGACTAAGGTTTTGATTATTTTCTTAGTATATATATATTAGTATTCAGCACACTTTGTTTGGAGACATATCATATATTCAGACACCAACTTTTGAGAGCAGCAACTGCGATTTTGGAGTTCTTCCAATCAAGTTTTATTTCTTTCATCATTCTTTGCAATTTATTCTTTTTATTTATTTCTTTTGTTATTTAATTATTATGTTTTCTAGCTAAATTCGTTTATTCCGGCATTGATTAGGGAAGCACTAGCAAAATTATTCTGTGAGATCTAATTGTTCTTATACTTTATTTTTATGCTTGCATCTGCGATTCTCCATGTTTAATGATATTAATTGTTTTAATCCATTAGATAGTTGCAAATATTTATTGGGTTAGAATTAATTATATAGCCAATTGAACCGGCCATCCGTAATTGTGGTTTAGGTTTGATTAGTGGTAAATTGACTCATCAGGGTTAAGGGAAAAGCAGTCTTAATTCAATAATCCTGCGTCAGAGTTTATTGGTTTTGAATCGGGTTTCTCTAAATATTAATGCTGTCGGCTCATTAAACCTATAGAGCGTCTCTTACGGTTGTCAGTCGATTAGGGTAGTAATTAGAGCGTCTTCCTGATTATCGAATAATTAAGGAGAAATAAGATCACGTCAGAAGCGTCTTCGGTGGTTATAACTGGTTTGTTTGCATGATTTAAAGTTATTTTTGCATCGATGATCGGAATAATTGAGCTAGGGTGGACTTAATTGATTGCTGGAATTCTTTTATTAATTGTTGGAATTTTTATTCATCTTTTAGTTAATTGGAAAAATTGGTTTATTCGGATTTTATTTATTTAATTTTAAGTTTAGTATTTTCTATATTTTCTTCTCAAAATTTCGTGGTTACTTTGCAGACTTTAATTGGAGAAATTCTCGTCAGTCCCTTGGGAGACGATTTTGCTTACTGCTGTCTGCGCAGTGTGGGCATACCGGCTGACTGCCGGATATTTTTGGTGTAAAACGACGCACCAAATTTTGGCGCCGTTGCCGGGGATTGGTTTTAAGTAGGATTTTACTGATTTCAGTCTGTCTTTTATTTTTAGTTATTTTATTTTTAGTTTATGCCCCGTTCTTCTCGTACAGGCGTATTAGTTTTTGATCCAGAAATCGAGAAGACCGCACGAAAGTTGAAGAAGCAAGCTAAGGAGTGGAAAAAGAGATCCAATTCTGCTCCACCGAGTCTTGAGGATCAAGAAGAAATTGAAGATCCAATGGGTAACCGTAATAATAGGGATGAGGAGAACGATAGAGAGATCGTTGATCCTCGACAGGAACCACCTCAACTGATCAGAGAGTTAGGCCGTCATAGAAGCAATCGCCCTTTGTGCATTGTCCTTCCTGCCATTAATGGCAACGCTGAAATACGGCCTGGTTTCATTCAAGTGCTACCCAAATTCGGTGATTTACCTGGAGAGAGTGCACACAAGCATCTGACTGAATTTGATCTAGTTTGCTCAACTCTACGCCCTCATGGTTTTACTGAAAATAATTTGAGGCTATTGACTTTTTCTCATACTTTGCAGGGTAGAGCGAGAGATTGGCTTTTTGATCTTCCTCCTGGTTCGATTAGAACTTGGGGAGATTTAGAAGAACAATTCTTGCGAAAATTCTTTCCTGAGTCCAGAGCTGCAAATTTGAGAATGGCCATTAGCAGCATTAAACAGAAGAAGGCGGAGAGTTTAGCCGATTATTGGGAGAGATTCCAACAGCTGTGTCGCAAGTGTCCTGATCATGGATTTTATGACTACCAATTGCTTACTAACTATTTTTATCGTGGTATGTCTTCTTTTGATAGGAAAATTGTTGACGCTGCTTGTGGTGGAAGCTTGACCAATAAAACTTTGGACGAAGCAAAGCAACTCATCGTTGACATGGTTTCAAATGGCCAACAATATGAGGATGAGGATGATGATCGTTATAGGCCAGTGCAGAAAGTAGAAGATTCCAACATGAACGAGAGAATTGATGCTCTCACCTCTTTAGTTAGAGGACTTGCTGTCTCTAAAACTCAACACGTTCAATGTGGAATTTGCTTTGAAAATAATCATCATACTGATGCATGTCCATCTCTGCAGGATAATAATACTGAGCAAGCGTGCATGGGATCCGCTGATGAGCAAGAGATGAACGCACAAAGGCAAAGGCGAAACGACCCTTTTTCCAACACCTACAATCCAGGGTGGAGAAATCACCCAAATTTTAGGTGGAGACAGCAGGAACCAAGGATGTACGCGCCGAATCCGCCTCAGGCTGGACAGTATGCCCATACCGCACGTCCTGCACCGAGTTCTGCACCCAATATGAGCGATATCATGAAGAGCCTCGCCCAGAGCAGTGAAATTGTGAAGAATTTGGTGCAAAGTCAGCAGGCATTCCAGCATGAAACTCAGGCAGCGTTGAGTAATATGGGCACACAAATCACGCAGTTAGCCACTCAGGTGAACAAGCTGCAGGCGAATCAAGGCCGACTTCCTTCTGTCACGGAGATGAATCCCAAGGAAAATGCAAGTGCTGTAACTACAAGAAGTGGGAGAATTCTAGTTGAGCCACAACCTAAGCAGCAGGACAAAGAAGAAAAGCTCGATGAAGCCAAGGACAATGCAATTAGTGAGAAGTCACCAGAATCCACCGAGCCTAGCTCTTCTAAGGTAAGTGGAAAACCTAAGGTTTCAATTCCTCAATCATTGATTGCACCACCTTTTCCTTCTAGGTTGGCTCAGAACAAGAGAATTGAAGAAGAGAAGGATATTCTAGAAATCTTCAAAAAGGTAGAAATAAACTTGCCCTTGCTTGATGCAATTAAGCAAGTTCCCAGGTACGCAAAGTTTTTAAAAGAGTTATGCTCTAAGAAAATGAAGTTTGGGAATGATGCGAAAATTCGAGTGAGTGAGAATGTTTCTGCTGTTCTTCAAAGAAAATTGCCCCAAAAGTGTCGAGATCCTGGTATGTTCACCATTCCATGCATTATAGGTAATAAGACTGTTGAGAGAGCCATGTTAGATTTAGGAGCGTCCATAAATGTCATGCCTTATTCTGTGTATAAGGATTTGCAATTAGGACCTTTGAAAGACACTCGTGTTATCATTCAGTTAGCTGATAGGTCTACTGCATATCCCGAAGGTGTTGTTGAGGATGTCCTTGTCAAGGTCAATGATTTGATTTTTCCTGTGGATTTTTATATTGTTGATATGGATGATTCTGCCTCTGCTAAGCAATCTTTGATTCTTTTAGGGAGACCATTCATGAAAACTGCTAAGGCAAAAATTGATGTGGATAGTGGAATGCTTAGCCTTGAATTTGATGGAGATATTGTCACATTTAATATTTTTGAGGCTATGAAGCATGTTGAGGATCCTGAATCTGTGTTCATGATTGATGTTATTGACCCTTTGGTTGAGGAATTTGTTAAGAATTTCAGGGAGGATGAGCTTGAGTAGGTTATTTTCAGTTCCCTAACTGAAGAGAACATCAAAACTGAGGAGAATGAAGCCATTAGAGAGATTATCATGCAGCTGTACTCAACGGAGGAAATTCCAGTTCGGCACTTGTCGAGCAGGATGCCCATACCGACCAGCACAGAACCGATTTTGCCCTCTGTTGTGAAGCCACCGAAGCTGGACTTGAAGGTACTGCCCCAGCATCTGAAATATGTGTTTTTAGGAGAGGATGACACGCTGCCAGTGATCATCAGCAATGAACTCAGTGCAGAACAAGAGGTAAGGTTGGTAAGTCTTCTTAAGATGCATAAATCTGCCATTGGATGGACTATAGCCGATATCAAAGGTATTAGTCCCTCTACTTGCATGCATAGAATCTTACTTGAGCCTAATAGTAAGCCGTTTAGGGATCCTCAAAGAAAATTGAACCCTGTCATGAAAGAAGTTGTGCTTAAAGAAATTCTTAAATTGCTTGATTTAGGGATTATTTATCCGATTTCTGATAGTACATGGGTCAGTCCTGTTCATGTGGTTCCTAAGAAGTCTGGTTTTCAATTGGTTAAGAATGAGAAGAATGAGTTGATTCCCATGAGGTTGCAAACTGGTTGGCGTATGTGCATTGATTTTAGGAAGTTGAATAATGCTACTAGGAAAGATCATTTTCCATTACCTTTCATTGATGAGATGCTTGAGCGATTGGCTGGTAAGGAATTCTTTTGTTTTCTTGATGGCTACTCTGGATATTTTCAAATTTTTGTAGCTCAGGAAGATCAAGAGAAAACCACTTTTACTTGTCCTTTTGGCACTTTTGCATGGCGTCGTATGCCGTTTGGATTATGTAATGCTCCTGGTACTTTTCAGCGTTGTATGATGAGTCTATTTTCTGACATGATTGAGAGTTGCATAGAAATTTTCATGGATGATTTTACTGTGCATGGAGACTCTTTTGACCATTGTTTGACTAATCTTGAACAAGTTTTGCAGAGATGTGTCGACACTAATTTGGTGTTGAACTTTGAGAAATGTCATTTCATGGTGAGAGAGGGGATTGTTCTTGGGCATGTGATTTCTGCAAGAGGAGTAGAAGTTGATAAGGCGAAAATTGATTTGATTGTTAAGTTACCTTATCCTTCTAATGTGAAAGAGATTCGTGCTTTCTTAGGCCATGCAGGTTTTTATAGGCGTTTCATAAAAGACTTTGCAAAGACTGCTCAACCTCTCACTAGGTTGCTTCATCAAGATGTGTCTTTTGTGTTCGATGACAAGTGCAAGGAGGCCTTTGATTTTTTGAAGAGTAGACTCACTTCTGCCCCCATCATTCAACCACCAATTTGGGGAGAGCCTTTTGAAATCATGTGCGATGCAAGCGACTACGCCGTTGGAGCAGTGCTAGGGCAGAAAGTTGGGAAAGAGAGCCATGTGATTTACTATGCTTCCAAAACTCTCAACCCGGCTCAATGCAATTACACAACCACGGAGAAGGAGCTTTTAGCCATCGTTTTTGCTTCTGAAAAATTTAGATCTTATTTGATTGGCTCTAAAGTTGTTGTTTATTCTGACCATGCAGCTCTTAAGTATTTGCTCTCTAAAAAAGAATCTAAGCCTCGCTTGATCCGTTGGATTCTTCTTTTGCAGGAATTTGACTTGGAGATTAAAGATAAAAAAGGGAGCCGAGAACTTGGTAGCTGACCATTTGAGCAGACTGCAGACTGTGTCGGACGGTATGCCCATACCAGACGACTTTCCAGACGAACAGCTGCTGCACATCGACGGTAACATTCCTTGGTATGCTGATTTGGTTAATTTTCTAACTGCTGGAGTTTTTCCTAAGGGAATAGAGACAACCCGTAAGAATAAGTTGAGGAGCCAAGCAAAATACTTCATATGGGATGATCCTTATTTGTGGAAGACCTGTGCGGATCAAGTGATACGACGTTGCATCCCTGATGAGGAGATTCATTCCATTTTGAATTTTTGCCATGCTCATGCTTGTGGAGGTCACTTTGGTCCCAAACGAACAGCACGTAAGATTCTTGATTGTGGTTTTTATTGGGAAACTATTTTTAAGGATTCTTACAATTTCTACAAAAATTGTGACAAGTGCCAAAGAACAGGTAATATCTCTTCTCGCAATGAAATGCCTCAAGTCCCTATTTTGGTTTGTGAAATCTTTGACGTTTGGGGAATGGATTTTATGGGACCGTTTCCTAGTTCTTTTGGAAATTCTTACATTCTTTTGGCTGTTGATTATGTTTCGAAGTGGGTGGAAGTGAAGGCCACCCGCACTAATGACTCTAAAGTTGTTGCAGGGTTCCTTAAAGCTAATATTTTTAACAGATTTGGAGTGCCCCGTGCCATCATTAGCGATCAAGGAACTCATTTTTGCAACCGCACTTTGGAAGCATTTTTCAAGAAATATGGAGTCCATCATCGAGTTGCCACGGCATATCATCCACAATCCAACGGTCAGGCTGAAGTTTCTAACCGAGAAATCAAGAGCATCCTTGAGAAAACAGTCAACCCGAGACGAAAGGATTGGAGTTTGAGACTGGACGATGCAGTGTGGGCATACCGCACTGCTTTCAAGTCACCGATTGGTATGTCTCCATACCGGCTGATTTTTGGGAAGCAATGTCATCTACCTGTTGAGATGGAGCATAAAGCTTTTTGGGCCGTGAAGGAATTCTGTTTAGATGAGAAAATCGTTGGCAAAGAGAGGCAATTCCAACTGCAAGAATTAGAGGAGATTCGATTGGAGGCGTATGATCATGCAAGTCGTTACAAGGAACGAACCAAATTTCTACATGACAAATACATTCGAAGGAAATCCTTTGAAGTTGGGCAAAAGGTTCTCTTGTTTAACGCACGCTTAAGGATTATGCCAGGAAAATTGAAATCTCGTTGGTTGGGCCCGTTTGAAGTTGTTAGTGTGAGTCCTCATGGAGCTGTGGAAATCCAAAGCCTCGAAACACGAAAGTGTTTTAAGGTTAATGGACAATTACTCAAGCCATACTATGCTGGAGTCGAGATGGAGTCGTTCAATGCGCTCAGCCTGACGTCTCCAACCATTGTCTAAGGATTTTTGAACTTCTTTTCTGTCCAGCCAGGGACGTTAAATAAAGGCGCTCATCGGGAGGCAACCCGATTTTTCTTGCCCTTGTTTTGTTTATTTTCGTTTTTTTTTTCTCTTTTAAAAAAAATAATAAAAAAAATAAAAAAAGAAGAAAAATGTTGTTTTGTTTATTTTCGTTTTTTTTTCTATTAAAAAAAAAACTTGGGGTGTGTTTTGGTCAATTTCGCAGGTTTGGGGGTTGCCCTCCAGTTTCTGAAAAGTTGGGGGCCAAGGTGCAAATTCTGGAACTAGGATTTTTGACTAAAGTCAAAATTCCCTCAATTTGGTTTCCCCAAACACCACCCCCTCCATACCACCGCCTGCTGCCAGTTCCTCCCTCAGCCGCGCGTCACCAGTTTTAGCGCCGCAGAACACCACCAGAACACCATCGTGCCACTCCTTTCTCCTTCATCTCCGGTGACCCATTCCTCATCGCCGGAATCTTCAGCCTCCTCATCCACCTACATGATTCCAATTCAGGGAAGTTTCTTCCTTTTTGCTTTTCGTTTTTGAAGCTTCCGTTTTCTTTTTAGTTGTTTGCTGTTGTTTCTGTTTTGGTCTGTCCTACTCTCACACAATGAGGACATTGTGTTGTCCAAGTGTGGGGGGGTGTCTTTGTTCTTTGTTTGTTTGTTTTTGCTTTTTTTTGCTCTGTTGGTCTGTTGGTTTGGTCTTCGAGTCAGTTTCGAGTCCTTTGGCAATGTTATGATGGATGATGTGAAGAGTTGAAATTAGGATATTGGATTTGGTATGATAGGCTGTTGCTCTTGTGATGGAATTATGCATATGTTTGTAGGTGTTCTTGTATGAGAAAAACGTGCAAAATTTGATCAAAATACTTGAAGCCTACTAAATTGTGAGGATTGAGCCTTAATGAGCACACATGACTAGCTCCAATTGTTTCTTTGATGAGTGATTGATTCGAACTTCTATGCTAAATTTCTGGTTTGCCCTGTTGCCATAGTCAAGACTGAGTTTGAGAATTTAATGCATGAAAATGATTAAGGCATTTAGGAATAACCATTATTTTGGCCTGAACATATTATCCGAACCTTCACTATTCCCTTAGTGAGCCCGTTTGTTCCTAATTTGCTCCTGTTTTGTTTGATTAAAAGCCACATATATTGAGCCTTAGCCTATTTTAGCCTGCTTTTGTCCCTTGAAAACATGTGAATGCATTAGGTTATGACGAGATGGGAGATGAGTACTCCTATCATTTTAGTGTGTTGAGTGATGGTTCATTGATTCTATGGGGATATATATGCAGTTGAAAAAAAAAAAAGAGAAAGAAAGAAAAAAGTGCAAAAGTGCAAAGGAAATAAAGGGCCTATTGTGTATACATTCATTCATGTTTATGCCCTATATGTATATGTTAGAGTTGATGCATATTTTTTGAGGATTGTGGATATGTTGAGGAGCTACTCTAGAGTTTTATTGATGGAAGGTATGGTGTGTTGCATGTTTTCAGTCATATATTGAGCCTTTTTTATCCCTTTTCCTTGTTTATCCCACCTATACGCACCCAAGCCCCATTACAACCAAAATGCAAGACCTTTTAATTTGTGCATTGGTTCCATATTTTGGTGGAGATAGTGACATAAGGGCAAGCTGTGTTTGAAGGCATAAAGTTGTGAATTGTGTGAATCTATTCTGTCCATATTTATCTTTTGAGAGAAATTGAGTGAACTTGGTGAGGCAGGATTGAATTTGCACAATTTTGACTTGAATGAAGAACATGGCATAATTTTTTGAGCAAGAGCATGGTTAGTTGTTTGTGGATGATTGTATCTTGATCAAGACTTTGAATATTATCTATCATATTGTTGTCAAAGCTTTGTTTTCGTTGTTTTGAGTCTTGTTTTGTTCCTTCTCTGTCGTTTTGTTCTTTTTGGTGCTCGAGGGCGAGCTTTGTTTAAGTGTGGGGGGATTTGATTGGGCGTATTTATACGCATTTATTTGAGGGATTTTAGTATGTTTTCAATGCTTAATTCGTGTTAAATATCATCTTTTGGATATGGATTATGGTCTTATGTGAATTTTGATGGTATTTAATAGGTTTTGAAGAAAAGACATGATTTTGAGAAGAATTTTGAAGCTTGAAGTGGTAGAGAATGAAGGCTGTGCGGACAAGGATTAATGGGCTGGATCTTTGATTATTATTAGCTGATCATATTTAAATTGTTTTGGGATTGGGAATAGTTCCAAATTTGGACCTTTGCGCCACTTTTCCCTATTAGCTTTTAATTAGATTAGTTGTGGGCTTTACGTCATTTTTGACTAGTTGCCTAATTAGACTTGTTTTAGTTGCCTTATTAGACTAAGGTTTTGATTATTTTCTTAGTATATATATTAGTATTCAGCACACTTTGTTTGGAGACATATCATATATTCATACACCAACTTTTGAGAGCAGCAACTGCGATTTTGGAGTTCTTCCAATCAAGTTTTATTTCTTTCATCATTCTTTGCAATTTATTCTTTTTATTTATTTCTTTTGTTATTTAATTATTATGTTTTCTAGCTAAATTCGTTTATTCCGGCATTGATTAGGGAAGCACTAGCAAAATTATTCTGTGAGATCTAATTGTTCTTATACTTTATTTTTATGCTTGCATCTGCGATTCTCCATGTTTAATGATATTAATTGTTTTAATCCATTAGATAGTTGCAAATATTTATTGGGTTAGAATTAATTATATAGCCAATTGAACCGGCCATCCGTAATTGTGGTTTAGGTTTGATTAGTGGTAAATTGACTCATCAGGGTTAAGGGAAAAGCAGTCTTAATTCAATAATCCTGCGTCAGAGTTTATTGGTTTTGAATCGGGTTTCTCTAAATATTAATGCTGTCGGCTCATTAAACCTATAGAGCGTCTCTTACGGTTGTCAGTCGATTATGGTAGTAATTAGTGAAGCGTCTTCCTGATTATCGAATAATTAAGGAGAAATAAGATCACGTCAGAAGCGTCTTCGGTGGTTATAACTGGTTTGTTTGCATGATTTAAAGTTATCTTTGCATCGATGATCGGAATAATTGAGCTAGGGTGGACTTAATTGATTGCTGGAATTCTTTTATTAATTGTTGGAATTTTTATTCATCTTTTAGTTAATTGGAAAAATTGGTTTATTCGGATTTTATTTATTTAATTTTAAGTTTAGTATTTTCTATATTTTCTTCTCAAAATTTCGTGGTTACTTTGCAGACTTTAATTGGAGAAATTATCGCCAGTCCCTTGGGAGACGATTTTGCTTACTGCTGTCTGCGCAGTGTGGGCATACCGGCTGACTGCTGGATATTTTTGGTGTAAAACGACGCACCATGCTCTCACGGTAGCCTACCCCTATATATATATATATATATATATATAATTCTAAAAAAATATTAAAATAGTGTGTGCGTATATTGGCTAATGGTAATGTAGTTAGTGCCCAAAGCTTGATGCCTTGATTCGAATCTATCGTAACGCGGTATTTAAATTTCTTTATTCGTTTGTTCATTTATAAAAAAAAGATATTAAAGTATTTTATAGGAGTGAGTAGAATATTCGAAATTGAATAACAGATCGATTCAACCAAAAATATGAAAATTTGGTTCGATTTTTTGGTACAGTTTGGTTTTTTTTAAATCAATTTTTTGATTTGGGTTGATTTGAAAGTTGAATTATATATAAATAATATATATATATATATATATATATATATATAGGGGCGCGCTCCAGTGAGATCCCCTATTTTTCGTGAAACACTAGGACAATGAATAAGACATATAATACTAATGAACAAAACTTATACCTAACGAACAAGATGTATATACTGGTGAAAAACAAAATTTTAAAAATTGTTAATGTATAAGACATATATACTAATGAACAAGACAGTATATGCTGATGAACAATGCAGTATATACTAATGAATAATAAAATTTAAAATATTTTGCTCCCTCCAGGATTCGAACCCTGCAAAAAAAAATTCTCCCTCCAGATACAATATCAGCCATATGATTGATAAAATAAACGCACCAGATCGTACCCTAGATCTTACTAAAATTAGGGGGTCTCATTGGAGCGGCCCCCTATATATATATATATATATATATATATATATATATATATATATATATATATATATATATATAATATTAATTTTCTAGTTTTAATTTTAGTATATAATTTTCTAAATCTTAATTTGTACAATATTAATTTTTACTCTATTTTTTTCAAATTTTCAGTTTTTCTATTTTTGTTCAATTTTTCGGTTCAATTCAATTTTAATTTTAAAAAAATTGGATAAATTTGTTCTGATTTGCACGAATAATTTGATTTTAACAAAAAATCAAATTGAAAACCAGATGTCACCCGCAATACTTTACTTAAGTTCTTCCTCATAATGCATAACTAAGTTCATCATTAAATTGATAGTAGCCAACAAAAATGGATAACATAGAGCATCAGAAATTAAATAATTAGTTATACAGAAGTAAACGCATTTTGAACTCGTTAATTTATTTAAATCTAGGGAAAAATAGAAAAATAAAAAAATCATACACAAACTAGGGCTACAAATGAACATAGCTACTCACAAGTTACTTGATACTCGGTTCGAAGAAAGCTCGATTCCATAGTAAATGAGCTAAGTTCGAGTTTGACAACACTCGGCATATTGAGCTCGCAAACATATTCGGATTCGATTATTCGCGAAAATGTTTGCGAATCTATTCATGAACCTTCTATCGAGTTAGTGCACGAACCTTGAAAGAGTCAAGTTTGAGTAGTATATTAATTAAGATCAAAAACACATTTTGACCTTTTATCAAGTTTTTCTTAATTTTTTATAGAGTTCAAGTTTGAGCTTGAATATCATGTATACGAATATTTAACAAGTCAAGCTCAAGTATAAATTCAAGTTCATAATTATCGAGTATCATATGAATCGAGTTCGAACTCGATAAGTGAATTACTAATAGAATTCAATTAATAAAACAAAAGCTCGAATCGAGCACTCAAATATTTAAATATACAGAACTCAAACTTGTTAATATTTAGCTCAACTTTATTAGTTTATAGCCCTCAAACGACAGCTCATTTACGATTGTTATTGATTTTGGACCATATTTTTCAATTTACTTCATTTGATTGGCTAGAAATTATCACTGACAGAAAGTGAAGGCAACATAGGAGGGCCCCAAATGAAAGCCCATTTTAATTTTATTTTTTTTGTTTTGCCCCTAACCCTGATGGGCTGATATCAAGACAAAAAGCAACACAAACTCCTCAAAATTACTTTTAAGATAAACTAAATAAATGGTAACATAAAAATCAAGTAAAATTGTTGAATACATTGAAGTAATAAATTCAGCCTAAAAATATTATTCACACGATGTACTTTGAATTGTTGGGACTTGGATTATGAGATTTTGCTGTTACGGATACCAAAATGTAATACTACTACCCAAAAGCAAACAAAAAATGAACAAAAATACTACTTCTACTCAAAATCACTCTGTTTTTCTGCTGTTTATATTTTTAAAAATTTTAAAAAAGAAACGAAAGAAAAACAGAACACCACAACTTATATATGATTCAAAATTAAGGATTTTAAGAATTTTTAGTCTAGGTAAGCTCACTTAGATTCAAAATTTATCGATAAACGTATTAATTTGCAGTAATTTGCTTGGAAGCGGTAACAACCATTAATCAGAAATCAATTACTCTTCAATTTAGCAGCACAAGATAATGGCTTGAACGCAATCCTATCATTTATTAACCGTGATTGTCGCTAAAGTAACAATTAACAAAGGAATAAGACCAAAATCACTATTATAAAACTAAAAAAGGCTAAAGAAAGAAAAGAGTGAAAGATAAAGATACGATGACAGAAAACGAACCAAGTTAAAAAGGTGAATCTCTTTCATTATCAATTGATTTATAGAAAATGAAGTGACTATCATATCACGGAGAAATAAAAAAGTGATTGTGACAAAATTTGCTGGAAAGGCATCAGATTTATATCTGTAAAAGGTGAAATCCAAGTCACTGAAAATGAAGGAGCATATGGCCAACTATTCTTGCCTTCACATACAAAGGCAGAGCACAAAACCAAATTAAACAACAATGAGAAAAACTGTTATAACAAGAAGCATAGCAGCACAGCAAAGTCTGTGTGGAGAAAAGCTACTTCGTTTCTCAGCCTTGCTGTGACCATTGTAATACACATATTCAAGATTCAAGAAACAGCCCATATAAAACTTCCAATTTAGTCAATGTATGATAAACATGTTAATCAAAACATCAATAAGAATTATGTGGCTGTGATTTTCTTCTAAAAATCGAAGCCTAGAGCTAGCATCATCAACTGCTCAACACCATTTTCCAAGATTTTGGCTATCTTCATCCAAAAATATCAAAACTGCCTAAAGAATATTCATAAAAAGAAAAAAAAAACCAATATGGCTTCACTAACCATCTAGTCCATTACAACAAGACCTAAACAAATTTCATAGAAACCAAAAAACGAGATGCTAACCCTAATCTAACTACTCTAAATAAATCAACAAAAATAAGTCGGAAAAAAGAAGAAGCCCAAATGCTGCAACGCTGTAGGGAAAACTAGTGACCACTATCCTAGCCTATATCCACAAGACACATTGACTGGCATCCCTTCTCCCTCCGGCCCCTGCTTCTGCTTTCTCATCTCAACCACCTTCCGATGAGAATTTGAGTGCAGCACACTGGAGAAAGTCGGGCTACTCGCTGGGCGGTACTCAGGCAGCAGGCGGCCTGACTTGTAACGCACCCCACAAGCGTTGCAGAGGGTTTTGGGGCCCATGGGGCCAGCCCGCCACTGAGGTGTCTTCTCAGCATGGCAATGCAAGCACCTCCTTCCCATACCAGCGCCGCTACTCGTGATGGTTGGCAACGGTGGCAACGTGAAGGATACTTCCTTCTTGCTCTTGACGCTAACGGGATTCAACCACAAGGATTGCTGGCTTGGCAGATCACCATATCCACCTCGTCTTCTTCTCCTCTTGCTCCGGGCACGAACCGGGTAGTTCGTGGGAACCTTGAGGCTGTTGCAGCAGCTGGCGATGGAGCCGCCATTGCTGTTGCTGTTGCTGTGACTACTGCTGCTGCTGTTCTCAAGCACGGATACGGGGCTCTGGTGGTTCATCACGAGCTCCGGATTGTCGGCCAAAATGCCGAAGCACGTCTCCACCGAGGGGAAGGCGTCCTTGTTCGATAGCCATTCCAACTCCTCCTCCTCCACGAATTCCTGAAACAGCAATGAGGCCATGATCAATCGCAACTCACTACTTGAAGAATTTCTTCGATCAATGCGTGTTAGTCACACATATTACAGCTTTATGACCCCCCCAATTTGTTGGACTAGGCTAATCAATCATGGCTCATTTCAAATTCGAATTAGTTTTGCCTCCAATGTTTTTCAAAATTGGGGAAAGAGAATATATATTCCAAGACAATGAAACGGGCCAAATTTTGAGGGAATAATTTCAGAGGGACAAAAATGTCTTTGCAAATAGGAGAAATTGCAAAATTGAATATATTTGATTTGCTTGGGCCAATTAAGGGGCAAGTGAGGCAGTATGTCCACATTATCACAATTTCACAAAGTCTTGAAAATGACTGATTTTAAGCATTTAAATTTTTACAGCTCATTCACGTCGTGATGAACGATGCTGCATTGACAAAGACGCGTCCAATAACTTTTCGAGTTCCAAAAATACCCCCATCCACGACCTAGGGTTTCTAAGGGCAAAACCGTCCACACATACAAAGCCACGGTATTCACATATTTATGCAAAGAGGGGAAACGTGCTGGCAAATTTGACTCGAACGGCGAGTCAACTCAGAATCGCCGGCCGAGTCACCCCGGTTCTACCGACTCAGTACGGAGAAACACCCAGAACCGGCCGAGTCACAGCGAGACTCGGTCAACAGACTAGTCACACACATAGCAGGGTGGAACTTACATGATATGGTCCGCTCAGCGCCCCACGGCCAAAAGCCGCCGCCGCCGCTGCCGCCGGGTTCGGAGTTTCCAAGGAGGAAGAAGAGGCGGAGGCGCCTTTGAAAATGGTGAGGTCCTTTTCTTCGCCTTCACCTTCGAGGTTGAAGTTCAAAAGGTCGTCCTCATCTACGGTGAAACACGCACCCACCCTGTCCAAAATCTCCATTGTTTTTTTTTCGTTCGAGTTTTGGTTTGAGAATTCAGAGAGAGAGAGAGAGATAGAGCAAGAAACGTTAGGTTGGAGGGGGAGAGAGAAGACTCTCTTTTTCCTCTCCTTTTCCTATTGGGAGTGTGATATAATTATCGAAGGGTCTTGAATTCAACGAGGCGATTGTATTTTTTATTTTTCTTATTTTGATTTTTGATTTCGTTCATTGTATTGTAATGCTATCGGAGGAGTTATACCCTGTTTATCGGTCTACAGGATTTCCTTTACGCGTTTTCTATTTGTTTTACAATTACTGCTTCAATCTGGTGGGCCCCAGCCACAACTAGGTTTTTTATGTTTATTCAAAAAATTCAAAATCTGGATTACAAATTCGGGGTTGTATTAGCCTCCTAAACAAATTAAATAGTTTTACTTGATTCTGTATTTAATTTGAAATTTTGATTTTGTTTTTAAAATTATTCAATTCAATTTAATATAAATATTCAACTCGACTCAATTAATGTTTAAGTATAAATAAATTATGATATTTAATTTGATTCGATATTTGTATATATTTAATTTTGATTAAATATTTAAATAATATATATAAGAATTATGAGAATATAATACTGTAATTGATAAGTTTAACCAAGGAAAATGTAAAGAAATATACGTAATGAAAAATGCTTGATATTTTAAAAGTAAGACTTCACAATTCCTTAAAATCAGAATTCAGAATTTTAAGGTGAAGTTATTTTTGCATCACAAGCTATATTTGTTCACTACGATCGAAAGCAAATCAAATAATTCATATTTGATGCCATATTCGAATTATGATTATATCTATATTTGAAAAATATTTGAATCGAATTCGAATACAAATATTTAATTTGATTCAATTAATATCAAATATAAATACAAAATTACAATATTAGATTAGATTCCACTCTAAATGAAATTATTTATCAACGTAAGATGGAACGTCGTTCGTTTGTTTATTTGGAAAATCGAGTAAATTGTGAGAAAAGCCGATATTTTAGTAAGTAATTAAAGTTTTAGATGCGAGTCTCTCAATGATCTTTTGCTTCTCTAGTAAGGTGAGTAAAACGTTAAAAGGAAAAAGACTCGGTACACTTTTGATTCATTTGAAAACACAAATATAGGAATACAATTTAGATAGAATAGCAATATTCTAAGTTATCGTGTGAAAATATACTAAAAAAATTAACGTCTGTAAAAAGTTAATGTCATACTTAAACTGTAATAAGTATAAATATTTATACAAAATATATAGTAGAACTTTCATAATTTTAGTACTATAAAAAATCTCTTTTAACTTAATTGAAAATTTAAGATCCATCAATAATTAATTTCTATAAATTCAGATAAATATAAACAATAAACAATCCTTCTAAATAGAAGTTCGATGTATTTTATACACAACTCTTATAGTTTTATCTATCATTTTTTTCTTCTTGAAAGTCAAAAACATAATAACGAATTACTCCATTCATTCGTGATAAAACATTGTATTTTTCCTTTTTGAAACATTTATAAAAAAATTTGTATTCTATTTTTGGACTTTACTCAATTAATCTTTATTTTTCACATTTCCCCATTCTCAATATAAATTAAAATAAGTAAACAACACATTATTAGTTATTCCGTCCCTTTATGTTGTCCCAAAATTTTTGGACACGAGAATTAAGAAGAATATGTAATTTAATTAAAAGTTGTGTGATCAACATCTTTTGAAGGGTTAATTATTACTCATTTTTTATGAAATTGTGACAATAAAAATAATAGGACAACCCAAAATGGTAAGTGTGATAACAATAATAGGACGGAGAGAGTGTAAAATTATTTATATTAATTTCTTTTAATTTTATCAAATATTAAATTAAATTCATATAAAATATTAAATTTTTGGTTGATCTCTTCCGATCTCGTTCCACTACTATTCCTTGGCGATTCTTCAGTAGATGGAGGAAGATTCTTCAGGGCATTATTGGGTTGCACATTATGATCACCCATATTTTTCGTGAGGGGAACCGTGTTGCTGATTTTTTGGCTTCCTCGGTGCCTGGGGAGGGTTTATGGCCTTTTGCTATTCCTGAGATCCTGCAGCTGGTTCGAGATGACAGGCGGATACTCCCTTATGTTTGGATTGTGGACTAGGCGTCCTAGCTTCGTTTGGGCGCTCCTCCTTTCAAGGTGGTCTCCTTATGCTCTTCTCCTTTGTTTTGTTTGTTTTTGCTTCTTTCTTGCTTGTGTGTTTGGTGGGGTGGCTGATTCTCCTGTCTTGATTATTTGCTGGTTGTCGGGTACTCCATTCTTGTTGAGGACGGTTCCTCGGTTGATTATGGGGCTGTGTTTGGTTTGGTTTGTTATCCTCTTCTCGTTTGGTTTTTGCTGCCTGGTTTGTGCTACCAGTTTAATATTTTGGGTGCAACACCTTGGTGAGCAATTTTCGGAAGTGATTTGTACAGTTGATATTATGGGGAGTGTTTTCATTGCATTGCCTAATATCTTTCTCCGGTGTTGTTTACTTGGTTATAGTGGTTTGATTGCTCTAGGTCTCTGCTCCTCTGATAGTGTTCTTAATCATGAGCATGGAAAACCACGCGGGAACATTTTGGAAATCATCCAAAAGTGTAGATCTCGTGAAGTTGACCTCTGTTGTGAGCTTTTTTGGAACTTTTTTGTGCTACTTGATAAGGGGTTGAGACTGATTGTAAAGGCAATGCTTTAGAAAACTCTCTCATAACGGAGAATAGGGTCTAAGCGGATGGAATTGTATCAGCTTGTTGTTGTTCCTTAAAGCCTTAACTTTGCGCACCTTCCAGTGTTTGTGATTTCTCGAGAGACTTGGATGGGTAGGCGTATTGTGTTTGGGGTGTAGTTTCTTCTGCGTTCCTCCTGGGCTCTTATGGATGTTACCTGAGAATTGGCTCTTGATCAGGTTTGGGGGGTTCTTTCGCCTGGCCTTTGGGGGTTTGGTTGGCCTTGTTTTGTGTGTTGTTACGCTTGCTTTGTCTTCTGGCTTGCTCTTTTGGTGTTTGGTTGGCCTTGCAGGTGGTTGGTGTTTCTGTTGCTGGATTCTTTCTCTGGATCCGGATGCTCTAGCCTTGCCATTTTTGTGGTTCCATGGGAGTGTTTTCTCTGTTTGGCCGCTTTTGTTCTCTCTTGTTGTAGTTCTTTTTGTCTATTGGTTTTCGGTGGGCCGGGTCTCCTAAGAGCGATGGTTCGACCGGAGCCTATAAGGTGGCTACCTTCCGCTCACTGTAAGTTCCTTTTTTCTTTGTTGTTTTGTTCTTTTGCTATTTTTAGACAAACTCTCTTTTTCCTCCTTAAGGGTTCCTGTTTTTGGGTTTCCTTTAAGAGGTTTTAATGAGGCCTATCCCTCAATTGCGTTTGTGCTCTCTTGGGTTTAGGTCTTCTTTTTCGTTTTTTAACAAAATTTCGATTTCAGCAAAACATCATTTTAGTCCAAGAAAAAGAGTCTCACTTAACTTTCACATTCTACCTTATATATCATATATTGTATTTATTTTATTTTTTGTACTAATATTATTTATACAAATTATATATTTAGCATAGTTATAAGGGACGGAGTAATTATTAGCGACCAAATTTAATTAGAACTCCGCTGCTTAAACAGCGAAAGTAGTGCACCGAACCATCCGTGTGCGCGACTACATTGTACAGAAATTTGTGTAATGTAAATGGTTTTGAAACGGAGGGCAATATGGTCAGATCAGGTGAGTTCCTTAGGCGTTAGTTTACACGGGCGGCTCAAGCAACACGTCATTGAACCAATGACGATGTGCAACGTGTCCAGTCAACTTTGAAATGAAAATGTTTGACTACCCCGGAAGTCCACGTGGCAGTGAATAAAAGCTGCCAAATTCGTTGTAATAAGATCTTTCTTTCTATGTTCTGTACCTTCATTAGCACTTAAAGGCTTGTTTGGTGTCGTAGTTGGCAATTTACTTTTCTTTTTCCATTTTCTCAATATTTCTGCTCTCGTGGTTAATAATCTTTTTTAGGTGTATCGTCTCTAAAAACATATACTCTATTTATCTCATTTCAATAGATCAAATTATCTTGTTTTAATAAATCACTATTTAAAATAAAAAATCAATGCATAATAAACATATCTACACACTCATTAATATTACATGAAATGTAATTGTGCCACGTAAATAATTATCTTATTTTTTCATTTAAAAATAATATTTTTTTCTCTCTCTCTCTCTTACTTTTTCTGATAAATATACACCAAAAAAAGTTAATTATTCTCTATTATTTTATTATGAATTATGTTTCCGTGTCCAAACCTTATGATATAAAATGGGATGAAGTGAATATTTTGCAAATTTATATAGAGAATAAATTAAGGACACTGACAATAATATATTGCAAAATCAACGACCTATTTTTTATATAAACAAAATGTGTCAACAAGTAAATCATCTAGATTTATCGTGCATTTATCAAAATTGTTTACTTTTACAAACATATATTCAAACTATTCAATTTTAAGTAAAGGGTCAAAAATATCTTTAGATTTAACAAAACTTGCATAGAAATCAATCGACCGGCCAGTAATTACTTGGTTTGTTCGCCGATAAAAAATATTTCATCAGTTATTGTCAAAATATCATTAATTTTCACGTAAAAATTGGTCAAAATCAACGATTTTTTTGTGTCTCCTAATATTTTAATATATTTTTATAAAAATAGATATTTTAACATATGAATAATTATAGGTGGGTATTTTTAATTTTCACCGAACAAAAAATATAAAGATTTACTTGCTTATTGGATAATATACTTTTTTTTTCCTATATTGTAGGAATGTATAATGTAGTCGGTAAATTTTGTATACCTCATTTAAATAAATATTCACACTCAAATACTTAGAGGGTGTTTGGCTAAGCTTATTTTAAAGAGCTTATAAGATGTTTCAAGAGCTTATAAGATGTAATTTTTAAGAGCTTATAAGTTGTCAAAGTGTTTGGATAATTGAGCTTATAAGCTAGAGAGATAATTTTTTGTTAGAGAGAAAATATTTTTTTAGAGAGAGAAAATCGAAGAAAAATGAACTTGAATGATATATAATGAAAATAATAAATTATAGTTGAAAAATATTTGTAAAATGATTGTTGCATATGAGATTATAAAAAAAATAAGTTGGGGTAGAGGAACTTATTTTTTGGGGAGCTTATAAGCTCTTGAAACTTATTTTTTGAGCTTATAAGTTGTTTGGAAACTTTGAAGGAGCTTATAAGCTCCTAAACAACTTATAAGCTGTTTTGAGGAGCTTATAAGCTCAACCAAACACCCTCTTAGTCCAGTCCAAGAACTGAATTAATTTTAATTAGTTCAGCGGCTTCAGCCTATACGCTAGGTCATCAGGAACTATCGTTCCAACCAAATTCCACGAATATCGAAACTACTAGGGCTGAGGGCAACATGCCAACAAAACCTTAGCCATCGGGTTTCCACAATATAAAATATAGCTAACTAGGTCAACAGGATAATCCAATCATTCGTATTCTCTCTACTCTGTTCACGCATTTGCTGAATATCTCCACCTCCACGCTCTCACGTTCTGGGATTGTAACTTGTCCCGACTAGCCAGGGAGACCAACCAAACAGACCAATCCGACCGATGAGATTCACTATCTCACCTTTGCTTAATTGTTCAATTATGTTTACGCAATATATTCATTTTCACTATCAATTATTTTGAATTATTTGGCTAACTTGAGCGTCGGAGGCCCTTCCATCGACACTCCTACCGGTGTTCCTAGAAGGGTTCTTACATGTTTATGGTTTCAAGTTACTAGTGCCCTCCGATCCGAATGTACCCGACGTCCTACTTTGTGATTGTTGGATTCAACCCCAAGATTTAGTTTTATCGAGCTTATAATTTAACCCCGATCCGAATGTACCCGACGTCCTACTTTGTGATTGTTGGATTCAACCCCAACAGTTAGGATTTAGTTTTACCATGCTTATAATTTAATAACAAACAATATATTGATGATATAATTTTTTATGATATTATTTTTGTGTTAATTATTATTTTTTTAAGAAAAATTGCACTAAAAAAAGAGTTGATTTTTTATTGTTTATTTGTTATAAACTTTTCAATTTTTTTATTTACCCAATAACGAGTTAGTTCGATAATCAGATTATCAAATTATTGTCGGTGATTTTCAAAATTAAGTAAATTTTGAAATTGATAAATCAAAAATTTAAAACAATTTACTAATATCTTATTGATCGACAATCCTAATTGATATCGTAAAAATACTATCCAAATAACCACCTTAAACAAAACGATTGTCACTTTTCGACTATACGTCTAATCCCATCGTACTTTTTGATGGCCACGTAGTCCATTTTAATTTAATCAAAATTAGATTAATATTATAAACTTCATACAAAAAAATCAATAAAAATGATGTTATTACATGCGATTCCTACATATATATCGAAATGTATATATATGCGCCCTCAATTAAAAGGCGTTCACCAACTAGTACCATTTTAAAATTTCGTGAAGGGTCCCATAGATGCACGTTATGCGGGTCCCACGCACGTTACAACTTACAAGGCTTCAAGCCTTCAACCACTCTTCACAAGAAACATGTGCTGCTCACGTGCAAGAGAGATATAAGGCCATGCTTTTAATTAACGTAATTCAGTTAAATTAATTAATTAATTTCGGAAACGGAAAAGAAATTAAGTATCTGAATAATGCACACATTCTCGTGATCTCTGTCATCAATTATTGACTCATGTGAGACACGTAGGCTAAACCAATCAAATCCTACGTGATAAATCACAATAATATTTAAATCCTTCTTCACTTTTTAGTTTGTAAGATCAATTGCATATCACCCGAATAAGGTATACGTAGTGATGAGAAAAATTAATGCAACAAATATTACTATGTTCAAAGTATCATATTAATGTACAATATTATCAAAATTAGTAAATTTTTAAAATAAATACAGAACTATATATAATGATCTACACATGTAGATCAAGTGATATGTTTTAAACTAAAAAAAAAAATAATAATAATTCTGATCAAATGTGAAAAGGAAATAGTGGTAGAAATAGACGTTGCTTGCAACTTATAGCATATTTAAAGTAAAAGTATATGTGTATGTCAAGGTGCTACACTAACAAAATATCTCAATTTTTAATTAATATATTTATTTTTATTAATGGGTAGTGAGCAAGAAGCAATATCGTCTGCAAACATAAGCTTATTGTGGTTATTTGTGTTTTTGTGGAGGAAAAATATTAAAGATCAAATCACAATAATATGGCGATGAGAACATGGTGTCCCACTCTTTTGATTTGGTTCGAACAATATTTAGGTTGATTGAACATTTCCTCTTTTTTATATTATTTAATATGTCCACATCCAGATTGTACACGTTCAAATAATGCATTATATGTCATGGAATTTGCTTGCCATGTATTACTTTTTTAGTATTATTATTGATTATTGATACTATTTGACCTTATATGATTTGCTTGCCATGTAGTAGTATTACTTTTTTAGTATTATTATTGATTATTGATACTATTTGGCCTTATATGATGTTAGGATTTATGCCATGTGGGAGCAATATTTTTCGAAAAAAAAAATGGTTTACTTTATGTGAGGTTGGAAACGTTCGTGACTCAACCGAATAGATAGTTTTTTATTTTATTTTATGAAGGAATAAATTAATTGGGAAAATGAAAGTTTGTACTCGAAAAAAGATTATTCTTGTAACATTACTCTCTCTGTCCCATTAATTACAAATGTCTCATTATTTTTGGACACAAAGATTGAAAAATATGTAGAAAATAGATCAAATGGATTGATGAAAATTATTTAAATATTAATATAGAGAGAGAGAATATACTGAAAAAAAAAAAAATGAGACATTTGTAATGAAAGATTCTTTTATGAAAAATGAAATATTTGTAGGAGGATAATAATTGCACTTCAAATAGGGTCGTAGTCGAAACAAAGTGATTAAGTTGTCGCTTAGTTGAATAATTATAGCATAATTATGCTACGATTTTTAGAAGGATTTCATGATATTGGAGTGTGTGTGAATAAGTAGATTTGTTCATACGTATAAGTCATGTTTAATTTTATGCGATAGTAAAAATATTAGATATTTCATCAAATTAATGTAACATTGATTACATCCCAATATTCGTTCTCTCGCACATGGTCATAATTGTTTGCGATTCTAAAAACGGAAAGCGTACGTAAAAAACAATAATAAATTGTGTTAAGTATAATCTTAAACAAAAATTAGTTCATGTAACATATCACCAAAAAACTTAAAGACTACCGCAGAAAAAAGAAACAAAAAAGAATGATAAAAATAAAATTAAAGACTAGCAATGGAAGTCGAGCATTTGGATAAAAAATTTATATTCACGAGAACATAAATTTTGTTAGCCAGAGACAAAATATTCTTACTAAAGAATCCCACTTTCTATTTTATTTTCATCATGTTCTCAATCTATCTCTTTCCTTCACAATTTCCACTTTACAGAAAATCTAGTACTGTTCTTTGAATAAAATAAACAATTTGTATAGTGAAACGTGAAAATGAGAAATCATTATTTATCTTTTTCTTAAAAAAAATCTAACGAGGATGTGCTTACTTAATTTGTAGGCTAATCCATTGTTTTACTCTCTTGTGATAGTTCCTAACATTTGAGTTAATTTTGAAGATCTTCGTTCAAATTGAAATACATAAACATAAAAATACTCAATCTTGTATTTTATTTATGGGGCAATTGCCCATAAAGTACTAAACTTTCATCTAATGATCTAATTTTGCACATAAACTTTGAACAGTGGCGCGATAACTACTAAGCTTTTGATTTTATCTGATTTTGCTACTAATCCAAATTCCTGCCAAATGCCAAGCTAATATATAATATGGCGTGCCAATTTTGACGTGGCGGATTTATTCTTGCGTGACAATTAGTTGGCAAAATAATATTTTTTTATTTAATTTCTTATCAATAAAAAAAGAACACAAAGCAAATAATTCAAATAGTCAATAATTTAATATATCAAATCCAATAATAGTATTTTTTTAGTTGAATTAATTAATTGAATAAATTTAATAATAGTAAGGAGATTCTTCGAATTTAGGTGTGTCAGTCAAAGAACATTTTAATTATCAATAACTTAATATATAAAAAATTTATTTAGCTAAGTAATAAAGTTTATTAAATTTTCATTATCTAAAGATTAATTTTTTTATAAACTATATATATTTATACTATGTGAATGACTTCTATTTTATATATTGGAGTAATCAGATGTGTAATAGTGAACTAGAAAAAAATTGATTTAAACTTGAGAATTAAAAAAATACTAGTATTATTTGATTTGATATATTAAGTTATTGACAATTTGAGTTATTTGTTTTGTGTTCTTTTTTTATATATATAAATAAGAAATTAACAATAGATACGTTACGTCAAATATTGGCACGTCATATTAGCCTGATATTTGACCGGAATTTGGATTAGTAGCAAAATCAGATAAAATCTAAAGTTTAGTCATTATCACGCTACAGTTCAAAGTTTGTGTGCAAAATCAGAATTGGACGAAAGTTCAGTATTTTATGGGCAATTAACCCTTTATTTATCATAAAAAATAAAGCTCTTAATATAAACATGGACTCAGATTTGGTAGAAGCAGAGTTATCAAATTCTCATGCAAACTGAACTAGTCCGAACAATATTTGACATCTCTAGAAAGAAAATATATACTAATATGAAAATTTTGGGTATGACGAGTTGTTACATGCTAAACGAAACCAGAAGGTGAAATTTATTTGGTTAGGCATTCTTGTTTACTCATTCTCTGTGAAGTTAAGCCCATAACTACTAAGATCACTCTTCAAAAGAATTGGTTAAGGTTTTTTTGGAGAGATTTGAATTGGTTAAGTTAAAATGCATTAGTAATATTTCAAAAAATCGACAGACCTGTATCAGATATTCCTCTAACCTTTCACGCACAATCAGAAGCATGTATTACTCATCCAAGCATTGAGTCAATTCGTTCGACAGAAGCCGAACCAGTCGTTTTTCGAGCCTTTTAGCTCCCAGGCCGGGCTTCAGAACATCGGCATCGCCCCAAATGCTGCATTTATGGTCACCAGAGTCACCTAAACACCAGCCACCGGGCACGGGTTTGTTGGGATCACGCTGCAGGAGTTCCCGATCTATATGGTC
The DNA here is from genome assembly GCF_028751815.1 of Salvia miltiorrhiza. Taxonomy (NCBI): domain Eukaryota; kingdom Viridiplantae; phylum Streptophyta; class Magnoliopsida; order Lamiales; family Lamiaceae; genus Salvia; species Salvia miltiorrhiza. The sequence continues at coordinate 14,383,417 of NC_080394.1, read as the reverse complement.
CAAAACAGGGTCGTTCTCAGGAAATGCTGAGGCGAAGGCTGCTCCACTATGGACCAGTTCGTGGAAGTCGCTGGAGTTGAGCAGACGGGCCTGCTGCTGACTGGAGTCGAGAGAAGAGTACTGCAAGCTGTGGTTGATTGTAGTCCGGTTGAATCGATGGGAGTTACATAGGAGGGTTGGAAAGTAGACGGAAGTTGATGCCCGTGTGTTGGAGAGGTACATCAGCAGAGTTCTTGGTAGGTTGTCTGTCCCCAAGATGAAGAACTCGACAAACTTCCGACTCAATAGAGCCATCGATGAACCTACTAGATGAACAAACATCAGATGAAATGCACTAAAAGTAGGGCCCTGGGTATATATTTTGACGCTAACAAAAACTTGTAAGACGGGCTGACAGATCAAAGATACCTTAGACACGTCAGTTATCTGGATTTAAATCCATATCCAATGGTATTTGTAATTTCAAAGGTGTTTGATACTATTTCGATACGGGTCCTCACTCGTCTTACACATTTTGATCCGTCAGACAGTCTTATACAAGGCTCCATCTTTTACATTTTTAACGTCTCTTTCTTCATTTGTGTCTTGTTCTTACCAAACAAAACGACTAGAATTTAAGAGAAATGGAGTCATGTACTTGTACAGACCTGTGAATAAACGATACGCATCTGGGAGTGGTCTCTTTTGAGTTGCAAAAAACATCTCGCTGTTGTCAGTAAGGTAGAGTGCAGGATCAACTATTATCGGCTTCAATTTCCTCGATCTAAGAAGAAAGTATACGATCAGAAACATCAATAAGAATCCCTACGGAAAATTAATGCTTAGAATCAAATATCAAGAAAGCTAGGAATCGAAATGAAGAAAACTTACTCCCTCCAGCCGATATAGCTTGTATGATTCACAAAATTAAGATTCCTAGGTAGATACGACAATATGTGCAGAAGATCTGCAGTCAAAATTTCCACATCATAATTTGCTAATATTCACATATTAGAACAAGAAAGCTAAGATATTAAAAAAAATATGAAGATCATAGACCAGGAAGAATAAGCAAATCCTCTGCCAACCTAGCAACAACGACATGCGGGCAAGATTGTGAATGACACACCTACAAACTTTGTATGACTTCTATGGTTGTCTGACTAGTATCCAAAAGTCCGAAACTTAATATCTCAGATAGTGAAGTTGTCCCAACGAGTAGAAGCAGATATATAAGTAAGCCTTTGTTAAAACTAATGTTCAGTAGCAAGAGTATTAGAAAACAAAAAAATAGACAACTTATGAAGCAAAAAGGCACTATCCAAATCATACTGCAATGTTGGCACAAACATCTTAATTCAACAAAATCTGAATCACATTTGGTTCATGCACACATTCGAGTACACAAAATATGTACATGAAACTAATGTATTTTACTTACAAAGATGTAACTGGGGTGGGGGGAGCCATCTTAATTCCATACAATTTTGTCTGCAACTCACAAAATATATATATACGACACAACAAGAGCTAAAACATCTTATTGAACTCAAATACCAACTACAACAAACTTCAGTTATAACACTCACATTTGCATTTGTGACACACAAAAGAAGTATATGGTAGTTAAGTTACATCATATTTGTCTAGCAGAAAAATTGGCGTTCCAATTTCCAATTATATGCAAAATGAAATAATCATGTGAACTGAATACATGTTAAGCACATAGATGCAACAATGCAAGCGTATATCCATCAAACGCTCAAGAACACACAAAACAACCACTAGCCGAAGCAGCTTTGAGAATGCAGAAAAATCTATAATCCCCAAAAATACCAAGCTTGATGAAGTAATTAAGAACCAACCAAGCGAAGAAAAACATACATTGAGCTTACAAGAACCATATTAGTGAAGTCACAAGCAACAAACACATCAACTAACTTTACTCAAATCACTCAGACTAACATAACACACACGCACACAAAAGACACAACAAGGATATAAAGCTACAATTTTGATTGCCAAATGCCAAGTAACTATAAATTGCAAAAGCTCAAGAAGCATATCAAGTATCAACCATAAACAAAGAGCTAAGAGAGGCCAAAGCAACTTGAAGAATGTAGCGAAATCTATAGGCCTCGGAAAACCAAATGAATGAAGCAATCACACTACTAATAAAACCAAAAGTTGATGAAATTAAGACCAATTTAGGTACCATCTTGAGTGACAAGCGGGTAATCAGCAGCAGAGAGATTGATAAACCAATCCCAATTGGGCGACAAACGGAGCAAAACGGAGGCGCCGTGAAGCGTGGAGGAGAGCGCCGACGGGCCATTGGAGAAGACATAATCGGCCTTGCCAATAACATGGACGTTTTGCGCAGCCCTGAAAAGGGGCACCGATTGGACGGTGACAGCCAATGCGTCACGGTCGGTCTGGCTAGCAGAGCGGTCGAGGTGGAGGAGATACTGGTTTCTGGGGTGGTACACCGAGTGGAGGAGGCGGAGGACCCGACCCGAATCGTTGGCGGATCCGGATATGAGGTAGGCTAATGTGGGCGGGGGCGGGGCGGGGGCGGTTTGATTGTCGTGGAGGAGGAGGCGGTGGCGGTTGGGGAAGAGCGAGGGATGGGGTTGGGAGAGGGGCTGGGGGCGGGTGGGGGCCGTCGTGAGGGAGAGGACCAGCAGGATGGAGAAGAGGGTTGTGCTGACCAAGACGCAGAGGGAAGGAATGGCTGCGGCGGCGGAGGGTGGCGGTGGTTGGTGGTGGTGCATTGCCACAATCCTTTGCTTCCAAATTGGGGGAATCTTGATCTGGAAGAGTGTGGGGTTTGAGATTCCGATTCTTCCTATCACTTTAATTACAGGAGTTGGTGGTTGGGGCTAATCAATCTACTGAGAATCCCCATTTTCCGATCATCTTCTTCTATCAAATGCTAAGTAATATACTCAGCAGCTAATCAACTCGGCTACTATACTTTTAGTACTGCTAAATATAAGTGAAGTTATGCTTGCATTTAAGAATTTTCAACCATTTACGAAATTGCTTGATAAATAAAGGAATATCTCCTTCTAGTCAAATTTTGGTCAAATGCTATAACGATGGGGTAATATCGGATTTTTAAATTAAAATCTCGGGTCAAAAAAAAAAAAAACTCATATTACGCGGGACGAAGGGAGTAGAACAAACTGCACTCGAAAATTTTCGTATAATCGGCATAAATATTTAAAGCATATGTAACAGGGCTCACGGAGTTGACGTGAGCCCTACACCGCTGCCGGAGGGACGCCAAGACTCGCAGGTTCGACTTCGGTGCGGAGGAGAAGAAAGAAAAGACCGTGGTGTGGATGCACCAATCAAAAGCAAAAAAAAAAATGTTTTTCTTTAATTGTGAAAGAGTTATTTCGCTTTCAATTGAAATTATATTTTGTTTTTATTTTAATTGTTAATATTTTATATAAATACTCCTTCATTCAATAATTTACACCACATTTCATTTATTTTTATCTTCCTTTATTTTTTCTTCTTCAAAAAAATGTCTTTTTATTTTAATTTTTCTTCAAATTCTTTTTGTCCAACCGCAATTTAAGGAATGTAATGTTTAAAAATTATTATACTATTTTTTAAATTATTGCATTTTTTAAAATAATGTAATGTTGAATTTAAATTTTAAAATGTATCTAAGACAACGATAAAATAAAAATTAAATTTAAAGAGAAAGTAGAGAGCCCTACACTCCTAGTGCCCCATTGTGGCGAAGTGGTTCTTAAGTGGTAAGGATCACTTAAAAGTCTCTGGCTCACTACTATGAATGCTTTTAGTACTGTAGAATTCTACGACCATAATATTTGATGATAAATTTGTTATAATTTTCTTTTCGGTCCATCCAAGAAAAATTTATCATTTTTAATTATAATAGTAAGATCCTCATAGCTTCACTTACATTTGCAGTGGAACTTTTACTTCACTCATAATTTCAAACATTTTATTGAAATTTGTGACATTTATAATATGATAATTTTTGTATGGATGGATAATAAAAGTACATGTTTATCCACAATAAATAGGGAAAATACACGCTCAGGGTTATTTGGTCGAGTGTTATGTGTGGACTTGGGTCTTCATCAAAGAGAAAATAGACAATGGAGGCGGATGGCACTAATGGGTTTGTTTTATTTGTTTTAGATTTTTGTTTTCCCCCCCTTTTGTTTTATTGATTACATTATATATTTTCCCTTCTGATTGGGCCTTTAAATATTGATTTTCTTTTTTCCTTTTATTTTTAATAGCAAGTTTATCTCGGATTAGGAAGGATTTATATAAATTCACTAACATTAACATAGCCATTTAATTTTGTATTCGATATAGCATCTGTTTTGTCCATGAACGTATTGTTAGAAAATACGTGTTCTTATTAACATATGCATGCTGTCATAATAAATGTAAAGCATATGAAGAATTTGGTTCATGACATTATTATTGTGGATTATCCCTTCACTCCCAATCATATATTTTAGTCATACCTAATCTGTATTGTTGATTTGGACTAAAATAAAATCCATCATCCTTAACAATCCAGCTGCACACGTTAGCAAGTCCAGTTTCGCACATATGTGCCGTTTTAGCGTAAAACACATCGAAAGCTCTATGCCTTGCAGCCGCCCAAAAACTGCAAGAGAAACGAGTCGTTTTGAATATGTTTGTGTAGAAACTCCATGAATGATATTGGTGTTGATGCAGACTATGCTTCCCCAGATCATCGTCTCCGGAGAAACAATGAGTTATTAGATTTGAAGAATTCTTAGGCAGAAGATCGAAAATGAAAACTTCGTATCTTTGTGTGAGATGAGGTAAGCTTAACGCATTCATCTTCTGCGCAAACACAATTGATATCATACCCAAAACTACAAGGCTTTTCATGGACATGTTGAAGCTGTGCTTTCTCCATGTTGCACTCTCTTCATTTTATACTACATAATTGGATTATATAATTACAGTGCACTTAATTACTAGTGTAATGATAATATTTTTTTACTAAATTGGACTGTCTTTTACATCCATACTTGAAATATTGACATCATTTTGGGTATCCTATATATAATTGCCATATATTAATAAAGGATGACATTGATAGAGTGACAGTCGAAAAAAATATTACGGGTAAAGTGTACTGTTAATTTATGAGTTGTGTTGTGCGCACAAGTCTGTCATATATTTTTGAATTTGAGAAGGTAGAATTAGAGGGTGTTTGGCTGAACTTATAAGAGCATCTCCAATGCTTGTGTCTTAGAGGGGTGTCTTAGGAGTGGGCCCCACCTATGACACACCCCTCTCCAATGCATTGTTTCTTAGGTGGGTGCTTAGATCCTCATTTCCACAAAATTCACATTTCTACACTTTTAATTTTAATTTTCAAATTTCATTAAAATTAAAATTCAACATTACAATAATTAAAATAAAAATTAAAGACACAATTAAAATACGATAATAAAATAAAATTACGATAATTTCCTAGGGCTCAATCGGACAAAAACGAGACCAACCCACCCTCTTCGTCTTCGATGATCATGTTGTGTAAAATAATGCACGTGAAAAGCTAAAATAAAATATAGAATTTTAAAATTAAAAATATTACAACAATTAAAAATTAGGTGAAAATTTACAAAAATAAAATAAAAAATTGGGATTTTAAAAGACAAAAAAAAAAAAAAAACAAAAACAAAAATTTAAATTAAAATCAAAAGCAAAACCAAAAACGAAAATTTTAAAAGCCTACCCCACCTAGCCGACATCCCCTCTTCTTCCCCAACCCACCTTTTTTTTCTCATCTTTCCCCCATTGTTGCATTGCTTCTTTTTCTTTCTTCTTCTTTTTTCGCACTCTTCATTTATTTATTTTTATTAAATCGGCGTGTGTAGCGCACGATTTCGCCAAAATCCGTCAACGACCCGCGTCTTGCCTTCGACGCCGCCTCGCATCACGCCGCGTCTCCAGTGCGGCACACCCCTCTTCGCCCCGCGTCGACCCAGCGCTCGACGCGAGCGCTGGGGATGCTCTAAGCTCTTTAAAACATCTTATAAGTTGTTTAGGAGCTAATAAGCTCTTTCAAAGTGTTTGGCAAAATAAGCTCCTAAAGAGCTTATAACCTGTAAAAATAGGCTTGAATTAAGAGCTTATAAGCTCCCCAAAAAATAAGTTCTTCTACCCCAAATTATTTTCTCATTTTCTTACAAGCAACACTTATTTTATAAAAATAATTCAATTATTATGACTTTTTCTACCCCAAATTATTTTCTCATTATCTTATAAGCAACACTTATTTTATAAAAATAATTCAATTATTATGACTTTTTATTTTCATCATATATCATTCTAATTTCATTTTTTTTTTCTCTCTCACTAACTAAAATTCTCTCTCAAACTTGTATGTTCAATTAATCAAACACTTTGACAACTTATAAGCTCTTAAGAAAACTACATCTTATAAACTTTTGAAACATCTCATAAGCTTCAATAGCTTATAAGCTTTTTAAAATAAGTTTAGCCAAACACCCTCTTAAAAGACATCGATCCACTAGGTTGGTTGGATCTTATATATGGAAAATATTAAGTATTTTTTCTCGTGCACAACATTATTTTTTTTGCGTTCACATTATTACTAACTCAATTATCTTATAAGAAAATTATATATACAATAAAAAAATATAGTTTTATTATAAATATTTAAATAAAATCTCATAATCACTTAATTTTGAAATATATGCATGAATATTGAGTATAATTAGTTACTTTCTTTCAATTAGTGGAACAATAATATTTACAATTAAAAGTGCGCAACAAAAATATTTAAAAATGTATATTTCATATAATATATATACATTCAAGCCATTATATTTTTCAATCATATTCAACTGTACATAAATAAATAATTAGTTAAATTTGTTGTGAGATACGTAATTTTGCTGATATATATCGTTTGTAGAGCGAGTGTGCTGTGTGTGTAGAGCGAGAGAGAATAATGGAGAGAGGGAGACGAGCGGGTGGCGGCGTCGACCGTCAAGGCGCCGGCCTCGCCGGATTTTGGAGAGGCGGCTGCGGGAATTCTGTGAAGAAGAATGAATGGCTCTTTCTGTGCGTGTGAATGTGTTCTGTGTCCAGTCCAATGAGAGAGAGAGGAGAGGGAGATTTGGGCCAGATGTCTTTTGGGCTAATCTTTTATTTTAGTGAGATTAAAGCTTGGGCCTGATTATTTAATTTCTTTTGGACTCTTTTCTTTTAGGATAATTAGCGCCTAAATACACAAACTTTGAGAGTAGTTTGGTTTTGCACATGAACTTTGAAATGCGTAAAAATATACATGAACTTTAATGTTGTAGCAGTTTTATCACAAATTCAAATATTAGATATTCAAATTCCATAAAAATCTTACGATTTACGGATTTAAAGATGTCTTATATGATATCTTTTAGAGATGTTCTATACGATGTCATTTTTAAAACGTTCGATGAATACACGTCGATATTTCGACTTGCCACGTCAGCTTTAATTTGAGCAAAAATTGAATTTGTGACATCGTATATATCATATAAGACATCTCTAAACCCATAAATCGTAAGATTTTTATGGAATTCGAATATCTAATATTTGAATTTGTGATAAAATTTCTGCAACATTAAAATTCATGTATTATTTTTACACCTTTTAAATTTCGTGTGCAAAATCAAACTACCCTCAAAGTTGGTGCATTTAGGCGCTAATTATCCTTTCTTTTATGCTGGCCCCCTTAATTTATCTAGCCTAATTAACTCTTTATTGTTTTGAGCTTGGGTTTGTCTATTTAATTTTGGATTAATTAATTTAATTATATTTAATTATCTTAAGTTGTGAATTAATTTAAATTAGCTAGATTTATTAATTAACTAAGTGGACTTGAATGTCTTAAGATGGATTTATTAATTCGAATAATAATCCAACCTCATAGTTGAATCTTTATGTTAATTTTATTCGGGATCATTACTAGAATGATAATTACGTATTTGATTAATACTAATGATTTTTAGCTAAATCACGTTTCTCATTAATTGAGAAATTTCCTTCGTTCCGAACATCTTATATTTTCTTGCAATAAAATTCAAGTGGAAGTAAAAGCTAGTAGAATAATCATTGCACCTTAAAAATGCTTTGCAATTAGGTGGACTTTCTTACCTACTCCCTCCGTCTCACAAAAACATGAACAAAGAGAAATGCACAGGTTTTAAGAAATGTTAGTTGAGAGTTAAAGTAAGTGGAAAATGGGTCCCACTTTACAAAGGTGTTGTAAGAGTAATGAATTAATTAAGGAAAAGTAGTGGTGGGCCATGATGTACTAAAATAGAAATGTTCATGTTTTTGTGAGACACCCCAAAATAAAAAAAGCGTTCATGTTTTTGTGAGACGGAGGGAGTATTAAACAAAGTTAAATCTTATATGTGAAAAATTATATTATTTTCAAAAGCATTTAAACTAATGATATTTCAAATATTGTATTATTATAAATATTTTGAGATTTTGTGTATGATTTTGATCTGCATTTACTTTGCTAAATTTATAATTGAGTTCAGATCTTGAGCTAATAGTGATCCTGCTAGATTAGTGTAGGCCTAATGATTATGTGTTCGTGGGCGAACAAATCGAAGTGTCCATGAGAAATGACCACCTCTCCGATACACAATTTAAGATATGATAAATTACAAAAGAACTTAGATTGATAAGTCGAATTTTAGATTTACAAACGAATTTAGTAAGTTTGAGCTTTTTTAGCAAAAAAGCCTTTATACTGTTGAAATAACATGATAATTTACATTTATATAAACAGGTACATATTTTTTCGCATGTGTTCATTAAGTATGCTCGTACTCAGCTATGTATATCTTTATAAATGTACATATTGAATAATGATGGATGATGATTATGCGACTTTTTATGACGAAAATATAGTCTTTCGTAACAAAACAATTCATTATAAAAACTCTTTTTTTAAAAAAAAATTACAAGAGGTATCTGAATATAATCAATTATGCAATTCGCAAGCAGGCAGGACCTGATCACCACTCAAACGGGCGGTGATGTTAATTCTAATAATGGAATAATTGACCTTAATTAAAATAATTATGTAAAAGAAAAAGTTAATTTTAAACCCTAGCTATGAAAAAAATAAACATTAGTTAATAATTTCCCATTAAGACTGAAATCCATAAAATTTAGAAGAACGTCAAACAAAAGATGGAAAATAAGAATTACTCCACAAAACATTGAACAAAAAAAAACCAAGGCGAAGCACTAAAATGGCATGGATTTTAGGCAGAGTTGTCGTGCTGTGCTTTTCCCACACAACAGAGGATCTTATTTCCCAAATAGGGCAAACATTTACAATACGATCGTAAGAAATCCCCAAAACCACAATCAGTTAGGATACTGAAACCAAAACATAAATAACATATTTAATATGTCGTTATTGTTGACTATATGAAAATGAGTCCATATACGTTCTACGTAGAATTAACTCTCTCTCTCTCTCTAAATGATTGTTATATTCAAATAACTTGTAAGCTTGCCAAATACCCTCTCAGTCTCGCTCCAAATATCTCATTTCTTTTGGGCACAGAGATTAAGAAATGTGTATAAAATAGATAATTAAAATGGGTATAAAGTAGATAAAATGTGTTGGTGGAAATTGTTTAAATATTAAGTATAGAGAGAGAGTGTATTGCCAAAAAATGAAATGAGACATTTGGAGTGGGACAACCCAAAATAGAAAATGGGACATTTCGAGTGGGGACGGAGGGAGTAACTTGTAATCATCTACTCATTTCACCACTAAATTTTGTTTCTAGAGGTGAGTATTTTTATGTTTACTTATGTGTCATGTCCACACTAGTTGAGAAATGAAATTGTTTTCTAACTAAGGGGATAATATTGTCATTTCCTTGATCAATATATGTAAAGGTTGTGGATGTAGGTGAAGGTGAGGCACCAACTCTCCTCACAAAATTCAATTCATAGGATGCTTTCAATATCATGTTAATGACATTTTCCAAAAACCAAGCTCAAATGCAAGGCAAGAAGGGATGGGGGATATACTCCCCATGTGTTTCCCTTCTCTTGGTAGTAGAGATGTCTATTTTAGACTTTTTCATAGTTGACAAAAATAAATAATAAGAAGATTTGAAATACATAGGAGAAAGGACACTAGAAATATAACTGTAGCTTCCATGTCTGTTCTGACTGATAAGAAGTGCAAAATTCAAACATGATCTCTCTATGTGAAACAAGTTGGTGTAGTTGAGCTGTTTGTTTTAAGCTGATCAAGATTTGAGATTGACCCATTTTTGTTTTTCTCTGAGGCAAGATTTTCATGTGTGGTGGTGAAGCAATAGTGGAGGGGCCAATTCTTGGGAGTTCATTACCATGGTTGTATCACTACTCCAAAGCATGGGAACTCATGTGGGTTGTCTATATATGCATGTTATGCTTTTCATTCTCTCTATATATCTTCTAGATTCTCTTTGCTCATATTCTTCAGTTGCTAACATTCATTTACTTATATATGCAAGCACGAATTAATTAGTCGGTTCAACCGATACAATTAAGGATCAGCCATGGAGTTGGATACTACCCAATTTGGGGATCATGTATAGTTAGAACTAGGTATTGAGTTGTTTGTTTTGACTTTGTAGTTGGTATACATGATGAAATGACATTGGGAAATTTCAATATGAAATATATGAAGGTATGTTTCTGTGAAAATGACTTGTTCTGTGTTGTAACATCAAACCATGGAATTATGGATATTGAGCTATATATAATCCTTAAATGTCTCTGTCTCTCTATATTTGCATATATATGTTTCAAGTCAAGTAAGATACGAATTCAATTCTTGTCCATTCCCAAGCTATTGTGTTTGATTAGTAGACGCCTCGATTTTTGCATAGAACATAATCCATCACACTTACTGTGGGCTCTATCCATGTGCTGGGCAACATGGACTTTCTTTCTCTAGTGTTTTCTATATGTACTTGAATCTTGATAAACAAAACACAGTGAAGAGTCAGAATCACATTTAATAAATTATGGATACTGGGAATTATGGATACAAGGTTCCATCACATTTAATGGGTCCATTCATACACACTATCACTAGCTTGTACTGCTCCATTAAACACTAGCTGGATCAAATTGAAACAAGAAAACTGATAGCAAACCTTCCATCCCACATTTTGTACAACTCCCTTAATTCACCACTAAAAAAGAAAGGGGGATAAAAGCCTCATCTTCCTTAATTTGTACAAAAACTGCCCCAAATACAAAATTGATCTGGGACTAGCTATTCATGGAGAGGGCTGCTCTCTCATTTCTTTGATAACTACGAGCCACAAAAATTTTACTACAGCACTTTGACAGAGTGATGTTTCTGCTTGGTTTCAGTCTTCCAAATCTTGATAATATCTTGTGCAACTTTGATGGCATCAACAGATGCACCAGACAGCCCTCTTCTTGTGAAACCAACTGCATACAGACCACCTTTGCCCTTCCATCCATTGGGAAATGGTGAGTTAGGAAACCCATCTTTTGAAAAGAATTCATTTTCCTGCAAATTACATATATCTTCACAATTATTTACAATACTAAGTGGAAAAAGGGAGGCTTTTTTAGTGAAAACTGAGGACGCCGTCCTAATTGCGATCAAGGCTACAAATAGAATTGCACAAAGCTTAAAAAATTCAAACTTGCATGTGCCCATTTATCCATTTCTCCGTTTTCTCACCTCCCTATTCTTGGAGAAATCAATCCTAACTCTGAAAAACACAGTGGCAGAGGAGGAAAAAAAAATCTTGAATAATAATATTAATTCACCTGTTGCCAGTTTATTTATTTATTTATTTTATGTAACTCATTATAAAATTGCAAGAACTGATTTCAACAACCTGACTAATGACCAGATTCAGAAAATAGAATCTAGAGTGAAGCCAACTTCCATAACTGTCACATGAAACCACACACGCACAAAGATGTAAGATTCTCTCACCTTGAGCCACGACGGAACATTGCTAGAATATCCGGTAGCCAAGATAACGGAATCGATTTCAAGAAGTTGGCCATCGACGAGCTCAACTCCTCCCTGCAAGAATCTTTTGATTCCTGGTACGATTTTGATATCGCCGTTTCGAATTCTTGGGAGTGTGCCGATGTCTAAAACCGGCGTTTTGCCCTGTGTGTTCTTGAGCTGTAACGGCCCCACCGACGGCCGTTTCAGACCGTATTTCTCGATGTTTCCGAGAATCAACCTCGCCGCCGCTAGCAGGATCTTGTCCACTACCCAAATCGGCATCCATTTCATCAGTGACACGCCCAGCTCGAAAGTCGATTTCCCCAAGATTTCCCTCGGCAACACATGAACCTACCAACCAAATCACGCACCAATTACTTAAGCATGAAAAGCACACGTAAATCGGTTACTATATGGCTACATTTTGCCAAATCACTAATTTTTTACTACTATTTTCGGATATTTTATAAGACCACTATTTATAATTGGAGCTCTAAAACTCAAGAGTTATATATATAAAGGAATTTGCGTGTGTTAGAGAGAGCACTCACAGAGCTCCTGACGACCATTGATGGGAAGGCATGGTGGTGGCAGAGATCAAGCGAGACTTCCATGCCAGAATTCCCGCACCCGACGACTAACACCTTCTTCCCTCTGTAAAATTCACCGGATTTGTAATCGCAGGCATGCATGACGGCGCCGCCGAAGTCATGCAGCCCTTGGAATTCCGGGACGACCTTCTCGGCGTTCTCGCCGGTGGCCACGACGAGCCAGCGGCAGATGTACTCGGCGGCGCCGGAGACGGTCTTGACGCGCCAGAGGCCGCAGGTTTGGTCGTAGTTGGCGGAGAGAACGGACTCGTTGAAGCGCGGAACAATCTGAAACCTTGCAGCGTAGGAGTGGAGGTAGTCGATGAAGTGACGCTTGGAGGGGTATTGCGGGAAGTCGGGCGGGAAGGGGGCGTAGGGGAGCTCGCAGAATTGCTTGGGCAGGTGGAGCTTGAGGCGGTCGTAGGTTCGGTTCTGCCACAGCGACGCAATGCAGCTGGCTCGTTCCAGGATCACCAAGGGCACGCCCTCTTGTTTGAGGCCCGCCGCCACCGCCAGGCCGGAGGGGCCCGCGCCCACGATCACGGGGCCGTTTACAAGTACGCATCGCCCCGAGAAGAAGTCGTCGCACTGGCTGTTCATTTGAGAGAGTGGAGTTGGAATGTGTGGAGGGGGAATGAAGGAGGGAGAGCTTTAAATAGAGTTTAGGACTTGAAAATGATATCAATTTCCCCAAATTCCTTTTTTTACATGCCAACATCTTCTAGGACGAGTTAGAGGAGTTCGTTAATTGTTTTTCTTCTCAGATTAAATTGTTTTTCTTGATGCTTCGATTTATTATTTAGCCGCGCATAGACTGTGATGCCAATACTACATTTCATTGCCCTAAATGTCGCACCCCAATTAACATATTTTTCGTGTTTTGCATCAATAATTCAAATTTTATGCCACAGTATACTTCAATTATATTATTAAGCGATTTTTGCATCCGGCGAAGAATTCTAGCGAACTAATATATCCACGTGTTAGTTTTATCAATAATCTGGCTTAAAATTGGTACAGCGTGTCAATTATAAATTAAATAAATGACGTATAACTAAACGATGTTGTTTTGCTCCTTAGGAAATGACGTTGTTTCATTTGGGCACCGAAATCCTCCTCTTCGGGGGCTATCTTGAGCTGCGGCGAGTCCACACCATCGAAGAAGAAGATTATCGATCTATAGGTGACGGGTGGCTTCCAGAAGCCGTTCCAAGCCTTAATTTTAAAGCCCTATGCATTGACACATCGACCGGAGCCAACGTGTTCGCGTTGACGGAATTGGAGTGGAGGATTCGATTGGCTTCTCAAAGAAAAGGTTCAAGGCCCTGGTGATTCAGGGCAGTCGTTCAACGATTCGGTTTTGAATTTCGTGTTCTCAGTGATTCAGTTTTTGAATTCGTGTTTTGTGGCTTAAGATTCGACTTTTAATTCATGTAAATCATTTCAACCTTAAGCCTCAACCAACATCTTCTTTCAATTTTCAATGGGTTTGACGTTGAGAATAAAGAAGAACCCTAATTATATCTTCAAGCTTATGAACCTTAAAGTTAATGCTAAATCTACTAAAGGCATCTGCTGGTAGTTGTCGCCGCCGCTAACGGTGGAGGTGAGAGGAAACGAATAGGGTAGGGTGCAATTTCCAGGTACGTTTTATTTTAAAGAAACCCAATTAAGGTAAATTAAGGGCATTCGAGCCCTAATAATCTATTAGGGGCATAAGAATCCTAATTACAACTAAACACTTTAACTTCAAATAAAACGACGACGTTAATTTTATTGTTAAGGAAAACATTGTTGTTCGATATATCAGCCAATGGTGCCACGTCAATTTTTTCGACTGCCAAGTCAACTTCAATCTGGGGTAATTTCGCTTAATAACATAATTAAGGTATACTGTGACAGAAAATTTTAAATTGATGCAAAACATGAAAAAAAAATATTAATTGGGGTATTTAGAGGCATTTTGGCAATATTTCATTCATATATTTGAGTTCATATTAATTACATGCAGGTACTATATGCGGCTACTCACTTGGGACCATATATGAAAATGTTGTGGCGCAATAGATATAGTACTATATTTACTCTCTAGAGATTTTTGGTTTGAATCTCGCTCGAGGTGTTTTTCCTGCGCTTTATTAATATTTTTTAACTTTATAAATAATAATAATAATAATAATAATAATAATAATAATAATAATAATAATAATAATAATAATAATAATTAATAGACTTTGTGACCCAATGAATAAGGTGTTGATTTTTTTCACAATTTACTTTTTTCCTTATGAATAAAATTGATAATAACAATCATCAAAGGCTTTGTGCCAAACTTAATTTATCTATATTTTTGTTACAATTTATCATTTTCATTTTATAAATAAAATTAATAAATAATCAATAAAGACTTTGTGCCGAATTTATCTTGAATTGCTATTGTTCCTATAAAAGTTAACTTAAAAGATTTTAAAAATACATGTAACTTAACCCCCACATTATGTACATATCAGTTATCTGTCGAACTGATCATCTTACGATAAGTCAGTACATGATTATTACTTGAACTTTCAGTAAAAACATGCTTATTTGGATATCAATCAATTTAACTTTTGTTAGTTGATCTGCATCAAACCAATTAACTCGTTATATGTTGAACCTATTCAGAACACACTACTCTTAAAAGCAACAAAAATTTGTAACTGGTGTATCCCCCTGCATGCACCAGTTGCTATCAAACCAGGGGTTCTATAGACCTTTGCATCTAAATATCATGTCTGCTTGAACTGATCACATAAAATCTTTTCACGCATGCACATATCATTCTTAGTACAAAAACTGTCATTATGGACTCATCACTTCAGTCTAGCAGGAGACGTACTCGAAATCTAATGACCAAGAGAGGACAATCCGAAAAGGAGGCCCCAACCATATCTAACAAAGGTGCTGCCTTGAAAGCTGAAAGTTCCAAAAAAAAATCAGTCGAACAAGGAGACTACTAAGACATCCACCGAGAAGTTGCTGAAACAGTATAGTCTCATGGTTAGACAATTCGAGAAGATGAACACAAAATTCAACAGCTATATAGAAGATTCTATCGAAACAATCGCGGTTCTCGCTGCAACCTTAAAAGTAGGAAAAACTATGAAGCTAGTTGATGACAAGCCTACCAAATTTGAAAACACAGGAAAGAAAGAAGAGTGCTTAAAGTGTGGGAAGTCTGAACACTTCAAGATGGATTGCCCAAGTCTTAGCTTCAAAGAGAGGAAATTTTATTTTTTTAAGTACAGTAAATTTAACAACAAATGCATGATTTTTTTTTTCTCCAGTAAATGTATTAAATATAATGGTTCTCTCGTTCTCACGAAAAATGTACATTCTCACTAAAACCGCACCACATATATATAGAGTTAGGTTCTTGTAGTATCATGTTCTTAGGTAGCATGTAACATCAAATCTGGTGCACACATTGTGTACATGTGGCGCAGTAACAATGCGACACATAGTAGAGGACTTCCAAGGCAAAATACACGCATATGTAAAATGGGAAGAAAATTTTCGAATATTATAAAAAGAAATTATTTTATTTTTTTTACACTCGGTGACCGTCATGATTATGCATATAGTTAAATACAAATATACATAATATTACACAAAAACATATGCATGCATGCATTGCACTAGACAATCCATCTGGTACCTCTCGTCGTTGCTCACTGCTCACCACCTTAATTATGCACATAATTGAACATAAATATGCATATATATGAACTCAAATATACATATGTGTTCATATAAAATTTATACATTTTAGCTTATTCATATTTTTTATTTTAAGAGTTATTTTTAATCTAGCCCCACCCTATATATATATACATTCTTTTTTATCTATCCGACTGTAATTGCTTTATATCTTCTATTTTTCTAGTATCATTTATTTATACATTTTGTTATCTATCCGACTGTAATTGCTTTATATCTTCTATTTTTATACCATCATTTATTTATACATTTTGTGTCACCAGTGACATCACTATATTACATATATAACTTATTAATACTAATAAAATAGTAGGTGGAGTGGCAATTGATTAGTAATAGATAATTTTTCAACACCGGATTCCCTCAATTTCTTCAGACACACACACACACACACACAAATGTAGTTCAGTGAACCAACTTAGTTGGGGGTTTACATATTCGTACTCAAAAATGTCAATAAAGCTTGGATTCGAATAAATCGATAAAAAGGAGGGTTAGAATTGAAATTTTTTATCCCAAAAAAACTTTAGCCCAAATAGCTTCAAATCGAAAATAGTCCGAGCCCGATAGAGTTGGCCCGATTAATCGAATTTTTTCTTAATAATTAATTTTCAAACTTTATTACTTTACTTTTTAATTCAATAATAAAATTTGATTTTTGTGGAGTGTGTTTTGATTTTTTTCAACGATTAATAACAAACATTTATAATATAAGAATAAAAGAGAAATAGTTATTTATGTTAAATGTATATTCAGTTCTTATCGATAACGAAGTTAATATTAGCTATTATGTAAATTTACATTGAAACAATACTAATTTATGTATCTAAAACGAGGCGAAGTGTCTTGATTAAAAAATACGACGTATTATATATATACTTAAAATTGTTCTTATTTTAGCCCACCCCTATATATATATACTGACATGTTCATCTATTAGATTGCTTCTCAACTCCTCAACACATTTGAGCTTCTCAATTGAACCACTCCCTATATATAAGGAGGTTCAAATGAGAATTGAGATTTAAATTGAGAACGGAGAACCATTCTCAATCACTGGATCATGAATATCAACGGTAATGCATCATTTTGATGGATGAATGCACCATCTGGGTTTCGAATCCTGGAGGGCGCGGATTTTTTATTTTTTATTTTTATTTTCTTCGAATGCAGTGCTCTCAGTTCTCATTTTAAATTGCGACTTTCACTAACCAACCCCTCTATATATTTATATATTAGAGAAGCAAATAAAGAAATTTAATGACCACACTACGGTGGATTCGAACCCAAGACCTCATGCCTTGGACATTAATCACCTATCACTAGGCTAACACACATACACACGACCTATTTTTTCTATTGTCAGTAAAAAAAATGATACGTTTAAAAAAATCATAAACTTATTGGCCCGACGGACTAGCCCGAAATTGAGTGGATATTAGGGTTATGATCAAAATATTTTAGTTTGAAAAATAAAAAAAAATAATTAATTCGAATCAAAATTAACTCAAAATCGAATGAATTGATTCGGAATCGGATGGATCCGATTGACATCCCTATTAGTAGTAGTTCGACTTCCTATACTTTCTAAATGGGCAAGGGGTACTCGAATATATTTTTCTAATAGGAGTTAATTATGTACACCTACTTAAATCAGGGGTGGATCTATATAGGGGTTGCACTGGGCTCCAGCCCAGTGCAGCCCCAAAATTTTGTCCTATATATATTAAATATATTTAGCCTAATATCTACATAGTTTAATTTTAGCCCAGTTCAACTTTCAGAAAATAAAAATAAAAATTCTTTCAACATAAAAATAAAAATTAATTTATTTTTATAGAAGATAGATTATTTTTAATATATATATATATATATATATATATATATATATGTAGTTTTTTATATTCTTTTAACTATAATGGTATAATTTGCAGGTATAACGTTAGCATATGTTATTGAATCAATAGAAATAGAATAATTGTTTATTATAGTCAGTGATCGAATTTTAGTCCTAAGTCCATTAAAATTCTACTTACACATAAAAATTACTTGTATAGACTGGCCGAATATTTTGGCTCGGGGGCTACCGCCCCCGAAACCCCGTTTAATACCATGAAGTTCAGCCCCCCTTCCCCCTATCGATAAATTTTGGATCCGCCCTTGACTTAAAGTGTACTTCCCCTTAAAAAGATCAATAAATTGAAGTGTACTTTACATACGACTCAATCTTAAGATCGTTATATAAAATCTGAGTTTTAATACGAAAATGATGAGAAGGGATTCTTCCCGGTAGAGTGAGGTGAAAAAGATATTTTCATGAATATAAAAATAATTTAATCTGGATAAGATATCGAATTCCAAATTTTCATTAGTGGAATTTGTAATGAGATCATTAAAGCGAGGCATGTTGATGTAGTTGTCTTTGTCACACCCGTGCCTTCATTGCTCTCCAGGCATCTTGTGTGTAATTTGAGTCCAATATAAAGTCTGTCTTTGTCCCAACATAATAATATTAATGGCATGTAACATAGTTTTATAATTTGTGATAGCATCATCCCACCGGGGATGACTTGATAGAAGGGGGATCACAATGAGTAAGGAGATTACAGTGGGATGACTTGATTTTTTTACTTTTGATTTTTGTATTTTTTATTTAAATTTAATTACACAAATTTAAATAACACAATTTACTTCAAAATTAAATTGCATTAAATTTAAAATCCTAAAAATTACATTAAAAAAAACCTACAGACATAATTTAAAATTACTTAATTAAAACCTAAAAACATAATTAAAACCTAGCTATGATCTTCGCCACCCAAGCCTTGTGGATTTGGAGGGTTTCCGGATCCATGCCATCCGTCTTCATGAATAAGATCTGATCGTCGTGGATCTCCCTCTTGAGCTCGTTCTTCTTGGCGTACTCGTTGATGATTTTTTCCAACTTGTCGTCCGACCTATCCAACCTCTCCTTGAATTCCGGTGGAGGCTCCGAGCTTTGCGACGCCTTCCCCTTCCCCTTCTCTTTCGCCGCCGCCGCCTTGTTGTCAATTGGCCAGGAAGACGTGATATCCTCGCCCGACGCCGAGGTAGTGAGGTCGCCCGTCTCTGACGTCTTCGTCCTCTTGGAGGAATGGACGTACGTCTCCCTCAAGGTACATGGACTTGAACTTTCGATTAACTCGAAGCATCCTCCATGCATTCTAGTAGTTGAAGGGGCCGAAAGTTGGGCTCCTAGATTGGAAGATAACTTGGGCCTTCTGTTGGAGCATGTCGTCAGAATGGTCGGAAGGCCACTTGGCTGTCGTCTCCACCCAGATATTCTCCCATAACTTCACCTCTGCACTCACTCGGGCGAAGTGTCCCTTTATTTGGCGGGGTTTGAGCTTGACGCTGATGAGGGCATTCACCCGCTCTAGAATTCGTCCCCAATAGGCCTCCCCCTTTTGGTCGACACCCCGTTGGTCTCCTCTGTCCAAATTCAGACAATAAGATCCGTCTCCTCGAGGGTGTAGGTGTGCCAAGCGGCCTTTTCTTCCTCCGGCATAGGAGCCGGCGCCTTCTCTTTGAAGGCCATAGCCTTCCGCCGCCCTTCTTTCTTGGGCTTCGACGCACTGTGGGCGAGCGGTGCCTCCTGCTCCTCGCTGCTTTGACGAGGTTCCTCCTCCAAGTTGATACCCGCCAAATCGGGATGGTAATCGTCTCCGCCGGAGAGGTCGGGAATCCAATTTGGGTTGTACTAGTTTGGATTGTATGGATCCATTTTTTTGAGAGAATTTGAGGGAGAATGAGGAAGAAGATGGAAGAATATAATTGTGGTGATTGAGGAAGAAGGAAGATCAAATATACTCCATCCGTCTACGGAAGAACTTCCTAGGATGGAGGTGACACGAGTTTTAAGAAAAAATTGTTGAGTGTATTGAGAGTTGAGAAAAAGTTATTGAGTGTATTGTGAGTGATGAAAATGTGTTATAATTAATATTGGGAGTTGTGAAATGTGAAAAGTAAGTAATTATAACTGGTGAGGTATAGTCAAAAAATAGGTAGAAAGTTTTTTTGTGGACGTCCCAAAAAGGAAAGATAGAAAGTTCTTTCATGGACGGAGGGAGTATAAATAAGAGAGAGAAAAAAAGAAAAAGAAGCAACGGTCGAATGATCGAAATTCAAATTTTTTTTAAGTCGGCAGATAGCCGTTATCTTCTTAAATTCAATTTTATTATTATTATTATTATTATTTAGGCGCGTGTTACACATGCGCCATTTATTGAAGCAATCGGGGCACCCTCGAGTCGAAGCCGTCTGCAGTGGGGGACCCGATATTGTGGGTGACTATTCGAGTCACCCACTGTGGGTGCTCTAAGTATTAATTCCTATAAGACTTAGTAATTTATTAAAATTGCCCACATCATGCTTTTAAAATTTTACTTCAACACAAACACACATTATGATCATTATTGAACAAAACTTTTAACTTTAATAGAATTATATTGAGAGAGAGAGAGAGTACATTAATCTAATAAATCAACGTGTGATTGAATCGATTATTTCTTTTAAAGATATATATATATAAATATATATATATATATGAAGAAAATTTAAAAATTATCCGGTACAGTTGTAAGAAATCGTAAAGTATCGCAGTCGAGGTGTGGTCTTAAGTCATAGGCAAAATGGAGAGAAGGGATTTACGAGCTGCAACTTCACGTGAAGTGGGCGACTGCAGGGGTGGGGGGTGGTATTGGGTGGGGGTTCACACTCACTCTACCTACTATATTTTAATTAATGCTACCTATATTTGTTATAAAACAATATTCCATTTGAGGAAGGAAGGAAAATCGATATACTAGCTAGACTATTCATTTGTATTTTAAAATGTTTTATATTTACAAATATTTCAATAATACACATATTTAAATTAGACCACATACGACGATAGATTCAAATCCAAGACCTCAAACATTGAATATTAACTATCTACCATTGGATCAATACACACTAAAGGCCATCATTCTTGGTACAAGAAAGCATGGTGTTACAAATCTTACCCCCTTTTCAATTACTACTAGTACACCCATCCATGTTATGCACGGCGAATATTGAAATTAAACGACATATTTAAATAATTAAGTATAAATATAAAATATAATTAAAATATAAATAAATGTAAAATATACTTTAAAAATAAAATAAACACATCAATTCCTCTAAATTATCATATAATAAAAATTAACATTAAATATTATTATATAGAGTATTACGCGTCATAATAAATAAATAAATATTTTTATACATAAACAAAAATAAAAAGTTGTAAAATTTTGATGAAGAGAGAGAAAATAAAATATTTTAAATTTTTCATAATTTATTTATTTTAAATTTATTTTTGATAATTTTTATACCATATTAAATTTTTGTCATGCGCTTATAAATAATATGCATATTAAATATTTATGCATAAATTAAATGTGAGGATGTTTAGAAAAGAATTGTTTTAAATAAAAAAATAGAGATAAAAATAGAGAAAAAAATGGTGGGAGAAGAAAGAGAGAGAAAAAAAAAGAGGAAAAAGATGGAGGGAAAAAATTCTTATTTTATTATATTATATAGATGTGTTGTTTTCTAAGTTGATTTGAGAAAGAGAAATACCCCCTCTATTCCATTATTAATGGCATGTATTCTATTTTGGGGTGTCTTAAGTTAAATGACTCATTTTTATTTTTGGTAATAATTTTACACTACAAATTACATGGGCTCACATATTTTACACACTTTTACACTACAAATCACATGGGCCTACATACCTTTACATATTTTTACACTATAAATTATATGGGTTCACATACTTTTATACACTTTTACATTATAATCTTATTTTTCTTAATTTATGTGTCAAAAAGATATGTGCCATTAAATAATGGGAAGAGGGAGTAGCAATTTAGGGGGCCGTCTTTGAATTTAAAGTCGGACAGTTATAAAAATAGTCAAATATGTATGAGCTCATTTAGTACAAGTTTTCGCATGCAGGAGATTGCAACCTTTAGTTGTTATAGGTCCAAGGTTGTGCCTACCCATACTCAGCACGTTTTCAGCAGGACCAATGTTTTTATATAAATTTCTGAGATATAACAATTAATATCACATTGATTTTATTGATCATTTCTTCTAAGTTGTTGTGTGAATATGTCCATCACTCTATCAGCAAGAAGAAGATTGTGGGATTTTTTTTTTTAATTTTTTTTAGGGGAAAGATTGTGGAATTATGTGTGTATAAAAAAATCTATTTTCATATCAGATTCCTACTAGAACTGAAATTTCTAATGATAGAAAATATCACATCACTACATAATTGTTAAAATGTGATCAAATATGAATGTCAATTTGTAATTTATCAAAGATATATATATATATATAGGATTAGCTTCTATGGAGACCACTCACCTACATAGAGAACAAAGACCAAATCATATGTGTTGATCTTGCTTAATCTAACGGTTCATATAATTTCCTGAATTGATTTTTGATGTAATTAAATATTGGTTGATTAAATCCAGTGAAATCTGGGATCACGTTGAATAAATTTCAAAAATTTCGAAACATCCTGTTCTGGGACCTGATCCGTCAATGAACGTTATTATGTTTATTTGTTTTCCTACGAAAATATCGACGAACATTAGTATGTTCATTTATTTTTTTACGAAAATATCGACGAACATTAGTATGTTCATTTATTTTTTACGAACATATCAACAAAAATTAGTATGTTCATTTGTTTTTTTACGAACATATCAATGAACATAATATGTGGATGCATTGTTCACGTAACAGACTCTTCATCAAATTAATATTCCATAAATAAAAGATTTGATTGCCTATATCTATGACAATTAACGAAAATATCAAATCTTCACCAGACGAATCATCACCCTTGGATATACCAAGATCGACGCACAAGATTTGGTCTTCGTTCTTCGAATTTTTGATGGTCTCCATAGAACTCTATCCTATATATATATATATATATATATATATATATATATATATATATATATATATATATATATGGTTAGGTTCAATGAAAAAGGCCTAAATGTAAGAAAGAAGAGAGAAGTAATCTCATCTGTTGATCTTATCTAATCTAACGGACATGATTTATTCACGCCATGTTCAACGGATTTTTTCGTTGAACATTCGTGAACATATACAATATTTTTGGGGGTTCTGGGTTTCGACCCCCCATATGTTCAACGAAAAAATCCGTTGAACATGGCGTGAATAAATCATGTCCATTAGATTAGATAAGATCAACGGATTAGATTACTTTTCTCTTCTTTCTTACATTTATGCCTTCTTCATTGAACTTTAGCCTCTATATATATATATATATATATATATATGTGTGTGTGAGGAAGTTATACTAAGAATGTTATCTTTCGTGAGAAATGAGAATGATTGAATAAGCCAGTATATAGTGTTGCATAAGCTGCTTGTAATGACTGCATAACGAAATTCAATTAATTAGACAGAATTTTCGCTCCCTTCAGGATTCGAACCCAGGTAAAAATGTTATGCAGTGATTACAAACAGCTTATTCAACACTATATACTGGCTTATTCAATCATTTTTATTTCTCACGAAGATAGTATTCTTAGTATAACTCATCTATCTATCTCTCTCTCTATATATATATACAGAAAAAAGTTATACTAAGAATGCTATCTTTCGTGAGAAATCATGAGAATGATTGAATAAGCCAGCATATAGTGTTGCATAAGCTACTTGTAATGACTGAATAATGAAATTCAATTAATTAGATAAAATTTCGCTCCCTCCAGGATTCGAACCCAGGTAAAAATGTTATTCAGTCATTACAAGCAGCTTATGCAACACTATATACTGATTTATTCAATCATTCCCATTTCTCACGAAATATAGCATTCTTAGTATAACTCATCCCTATATATATATATATATATATATATATATATATATATAGGGTTGAGTTCAACAGAGAATTATCTTTTTCGAGAGAACGAACAAATCTATATATTTTACGAACAGATCAACATAAGTAATGAACAGACGTATTTAATAAAAATATAGAAAAACTCGCCACCAGTAGGATTCGAACCCGGGGCAAATTATTGTTCATGCGGTACATTGATCTGTTCATTAAAACTATAGATCTGTTCGTTTTTATTTTGCGAATTCTCTATTCTCCACAATATTTAGCTTCTCTGTTGAACCCTTCTCTCTCTCTATATATATATATGGAATGACTACCGTGAGATCACATCTTAAAATTAGAAATAAGAACTATGTAAAACGTATGAATTTTGTGAGGAGTTGTATTCATAAATATGCAGAGGTTAAAGGACTTGCATGCAATATGTTTTATTTCCATGCAAAGTCAGCTTGCTAGGAAGCTTCAAGGCTCTCTTGTTAGGTTATAACAACTTTCAGTTGGGGACGCACAAGGAGTGAGATGCAGCTGATCTTTACTCTTGTATATGTAGTTTTACTTTCTTTTCAATTTCACAGCATTAGCAAAGTGTGTGTGTTACTCATTCAAGAGAGGAAAAATATGAAACAAGAAGAAAGAGAGATAGAACTGAGTTCAGTAGTTGTGTGAGTTTCTTTCTCATTTGTTGATGTATTGTAACCGATCGTTGATCTCTTGAGAATAATATAGATCCAAGTTTACCCTCCAATGGATGTAGGACTTAGTCCGAACACGTAAAATCTGTTGTCAAAGTGTGAATTTTCTTCTTCGCAATTTATCATTGTTTCTTGAGCTCTTAGCTCTGTTCTGCGCCGATCAAAACCTTACAAGTGGCGCCGTTTGTTTGAAGCATTCCACGATCGGTGCAATCAATTTGAAGATGGCGACAACCAAGTTTGAAGCTGAGAAATTCACCAGAAAAAATGACTTCGGATTATGGTGGTTAAAGATGAAAACCATGTTGATTCAGCAAGGACCTTTTGCCGCGCTTCAGGGAGAGGCAGGTCTGCCGAAAAAGATGGAGAAGTCAGATCGGATTAATCTGATGGAAAAGGCACATAGTGCGTTGATACTTTGTCTAGGAGACAAAGTATTGAGGGAGGTCTCAAAGGAGACTGCTGCAGCAGGTGTTTGGGCGAAATTGGAGGATATCTATATGAAGAAATCTCTCACAAATCGTCTATACATAAAGCAGAAACTGTATTCCTTCAAAGTAATGGAATGAAGGGGCCTAGAAGATCAGATCGAAGAGTTTAACAAAATCTTGGATGATCTTGAGAACATTGAGGTAAAGTTTGATGATGAAGACATGGCTATCATCTTGTTGAATTCTTTGCCCGAGTCTTTTGAAAATTTAAAGGACAATGCTTTTTGGGAGGGAGAAGACAATCACTCTCGAGGAAGTGCAATCTGCTCTTAAGACGAAGGAATTACAAAAGAATCAGGCCAAATAAGACACTGCATCTGGAGAGGGCCTAGCTATCAAATCAAAGACTGGAAAAGGAAAATTCAAGAAACAGCAGAATGATGCCAAGAAACGACCTCAAGATAAAGGAAATGAATCAAATGAGAATGAGACCAGGAGCTGTCATTACTGTAAGAAACCTGGTCACCTAAAGAAAAATTGTTTCTCATGGAAGAAGAAACAATCTAGCCAAACACAAAACAAAGATGAAGCAGATGTGGTGGAGCAGGTTGAAAATGTAGAAATACTGAATGTGGTAGATTGTCCAGTAACAGGTGATTGGATATTGGACTCAGGCTGCAGTTTTCACATGAGCCCACACAAAAAGTGGTTCATAAATCTGAAGGATGAAGGAAATGGCCAGCTTCTGCTGGGAAATGACCACACTTGCAAAGTTAGAGGGATTGGAGATGTCAAGCTAAAACTGAAGGATGGATCGGTGAAAGTCCTATCAGAGGTCAGGTACATCCCTGAACTAAAGAGGAATTTAATCTCTTTGGGTACTTTAGAGTCAAAGGGTTGTCATTTTATTTCAAAGAATGGTCTCATTCATGTTATAAAGGACAAGAAAGTTATTAGGGGTGGGAATCGGGTCGGGTTCGGGTACCCTACCCGAAAAAATCGGGTACCCGAACCCGGAAATTGAACAAAACCCCTACCCGATCCCGAACTCGATTCTGAAATCGGGTACCCTAATACCCGAGTCGGGTATTCGAGTACCCGAAATTACCCGACTAATGAATTGAAATTAGACACCTCAAAGTCACCCGAAAATTTCAAGAGAAATTCGCAAAAAGAAACAGGAAGAACTGCTGTGCTGGCGACTGCTGTGCTTCGAGCTCGGAGGCGGGGCGGTGGCCGCCGCTGTGAGTGGGAGGCGCGCCGCTGTGGGTGGGTTCGACGGGGAGTGCGAGGCCGCCGCTGTGAGTGGGAGGCGCGCCGCTGTGGGTGGGTTCGACGGGGAGTGGGAGGCCGCCGCTGTGAGTGGGAGGCGCGCCGAGAGAATTGAGATTGAGATTTTGGTTTCAATTTAAAATAAAGGGAACTTGGGAAATGGGAAATGGGAAATGGGAAGGGGCGGCCGAAGGGAAGGGATTCAAGGAAAAGTCAAACTTGGGAAATGGGAAGGAATTAATTCGGGTATTTCGGGTATACCCGATACCCGATCGGGTATACCCGATACCCGATTTTTAGACCACCCTAATACCCGAACCCGACCCGATACCCTAATTTTTCGGGTATCGGGTACCCTATACCCGATTTTTTCGGGTCGGGTAGTCGGGTACCCGATACCCGATACCCTATCTTCCCACCCCTAAAAGTTATTCTAAATGGGGTTAGAAGACAGAGTCTTTACTATTTGGAGGGATGTACTGCTGTTGGAGATTGTGAAAGAAATGCTCAGGATCTCTCAAGTTTGTGGCATTTAAAATCGGGCCATGTTGGAGAGGAGATGATGGATGAGTTACTGAAACAAGGGCTTATTAATAATCCATGCAAATTTAAAGTGAACGGCTGTGAAGAATGCATACTAAGTAAAAGCAAAAAGCAACCATATGGAAAAGGAAGACACATCTCTAAAGCTCATCTTGAATATATATATATATATATATACTGATTTGTGGGGTCCTGCTCGGATTAACAGTAAGGGTGGTGGAAGGTTCTTTATGAGCATTATAGATGACTACACCAGGAAACTGTGGGTGAATATTTTGAAAAGCAAAGATGAAGCTTTCCAAAAGTTCAAAGAATGGAGCACTGAAGTAATGAATGAAAATGGAGTAGGAATCAAATATCTCAGGACTGACAATGGTCTGGAATTTCTTTCCAAAGAGTTCCAAGACTATTGTACAGAAAAAGGAATAAAAAGGCATAGGATAGTGCCTGTAAACCCACAGCAAAATGGTGTGGTTGAAAGGATGAATATGCCTATCTTGGAGAGGGTAAGATGCATTCAGTTCTGGAGTTCCAAAGGAGTTTTGGGGTGAAGCTATGGCCACTGCATGTGTATTAATCAATAAATGTCCTTCATCTGCTCTGAATTTCAAAAAGTTGAACAATCCTATTTATTTTGCGACTATTACCCGTGTTTCAAACAACATTCTAATTCATTTTGTTCGTCAAAAGCTTTGGAAGTATTCTCTAAATAGTTCATAAAAATATGCATAATAGACGACACGAATTTTAAGAAATCTTGTAAAGTGTAGTGTGAGTGGATAAAGGATCTCACATTGATTGTGATATTTAGTGGGAGAATTATTCCTATAAATGAGCCAATGAGGTATGCATGTTTATATGGGACAGATGAAAAAGAAAAACTAAGCATATTTTTATGGGACAAATCAAATAAGCCACTACATCGCACGCAGACGAAACCTCTACACTACGTAAAGATAGAAAATATACTACATTGCATATAAATGGGACCTCTATACTACACAAAGGTGTGAAATATAATATACATAATGTAGGTGGGATTGAACTCAACCACACACAGGCGGGATTGAACCCAAATCCTCTCGCAAAAGTGAATCCTGTAGTGTCTCAACATTAGTACTTAAGTTAGGCCTCATTGGTAGTTGGCTTTTCTTATTTAAAAAGGAGAAGTATGAGTTAAATCATATTCATTTGGTCTCTTAAAATTATGTATTTTTTTTGTGCAGTTTTCCAAATATATGTATTTTCTATTTTAGACACATAATTTGATAATTTTATCTACCTATGTAAAGATTCCATATTATCCCAACCATAATATATGTAGATCCATGCTTTCACTGTTCAAAGCTTCACGAAAAAAAAAATCCAATTCAACATCTTTTTTTCAGAAGTAGAGATTACCGAGTCTGGGTTTAATTTGGAATGCACAACAATTTCAGTAATAAATATGATGAAGAACTTTTTATTAAGATGCACATGTTTTTGGATATGCACAATTCAATTTATTACACATGTGAAGATTTGGGTGCACATCAATTGATTTCATAGTTTTGTTCATTTCTAAAAGAATATATACATATATATAATTCCCATGAGAACAACCTATTTGATGGAATGGGAGATAAACTCCCGCCAATGCATCAAATGGTAGAGAATGAATGCTATAAAATTATTAATAATTGAATCGGAAGAAATTGAATTGGACCGGTCCGATTTAATTTGTAGGGGCATTATGCATGCATATATATACATAATAATATATATGAATAGATTAATTACAAAAAAATAAAATAAAAAATCAAATGATAAAAGGCAACATAAACATTTTTTTAAAAACATATAGTAAGTATAAACTTAACAGTTACTGATGTTAGAAGTAAAGATGTTGAGGGATGGGTAACACGAGGATGATTTGACCATAATTGGTATCATTCGTTTCAAACTAATTGCGGTTTGCAAAACAAATTAATTTGGAGTTGATTATTACTGATGGAAATGGTCTCCATTCATTCACCCCAAACAACCGGCCTCATTAATAGAACCGGATTCTCGAAAAATGTGATTCGTTTCATCATTATGAAATGTCACATTTTGGGTATTTGCGGCTTAATTGGAAATTACTAATTAATTATCTAATAGCAGTAGCTCCTTTTTTTCATAAATATTATCCCATTGTAATCTTGCTTGATTACAACATGTGCAAATGGCTGAATACATGTTACACTTTGACTTGGTGGTGAGAACATAGTATTTTACAAAGTGAATGCATTGCTAAATTTTTGTGCATGTGCATTTAATGTTACACTTTAGTTGAAATTGTGTGTTACGCTTTTTTTAGGAGTTCGTTGCACTTTTTATTTGGTAATGGTCAATATTAGCGATCGTTATAATCATGCAGTGATACCACAAAAATTGTCTTATATATACAATACTAACACATACTGTTTCCTACGAAAGAAAAGAAAAAAAAACACACACACACACAATATTAATATATATATATACATGATACACACGAGAATGATAAAAACTCTCTCTTTTTTTTGACAAAACGAGAATGATATAAACTTAAGTGGAAATTAATTCACATGTCATGTGGATGACTTTGATGTCACTATCTGAGACGCTTAATATGTAACGATCGAATAATTTTCATGTGTATATGATCATTAACTATATTGCTTAATGAAATTTATATATATATCTTGCTTGGTATCTCTAAGATGGGTTAGTAGCTAGAATTCTCAAAGTGAAAGGTCTTATACGTTAATAATTTTGATACTATAATAACTAGATTGAATCAAAACTTATTTTCAATTCAGCACAAAATATGTATAAAACGGTCTTTAGAATTGAAACGCCTTGAAAAGAAGATTCAAATAAACTTTTGGAACATGAAAATAATAAATTTGTAAGAGGTGACATTTTTGAACCAAGGGGCTTAGCCCACTGGCCACCGGGTCCTCACTTAAGTGAAGTGACCCGAGTTCGATCCCTCTTGGGAGCGAATTTGGAGATTGAAGATATAAGGTGGATTTTGGTGAATGGGAGAGATGAGAACTAATTACGAACATCTAACATGACTTTGTCCGATCAAAAAAAAAAAGGTGACATTTTTGAATTGGAGGTTATTTTTGTATTAGAAAGTGTTACTTAAATAGATTTAATTTCATTTCTATGGGAGCATGTCATTAATCTTGATCACACTAATCATCATGTGCAAATTAATGGCGTTTATTTCAAATCGGTAATAGTTTCATATAACTTGGTCTGAGATTAATATAGTTCAATAACTACAGTTAAAAGGATTCCCAATTTGGAGATTGAAGATATAAGGTGGATTTTGGTGAATGGGAGAGATGAGAACTAATTACGAACATCTACATGACTTTGTCCGATCAAAAAAAAAAAGGTGACATTTTTGAATTGGAGGTTATTTTTGTATTAGAAAGTGTTACTTAAATAGATTTAATTTCATTTCTATGGGAGCATGTCATTAATCTTGATCACACTAATCATCATGTGCAAATTAATGGCGTTTATTTCAAATCGGTAATAGTTTCGTATAACTTGGTCTGAGAGACTGAGATTAATATAGTTCAATAACTACAGTTAAAAGCACTAATCCTGCTACTGATCACTCCAATTACAAGTAAAACATTCAACAAATCCAAAGGAAACATTATCCTCGATCGAAAGCATTTTATATTAGTTTGTTGGGGCCATTCACTCCAATTCTTTTCAGAGTTCAATGTATTAAGATTTCATGCTTAATTCTTAAGCCAGTTCCATAGATCTCATGTTCCTTTAACTGTTTTTAAGATTGTCAAACAATTAATTAAGCTGTCTTCATCCGAAGAATCGCCCCACAATTTAAGTTAATCCTCCCACTAATTAATTATTTAAAGTACCCAAGAACAAGGTTCATATCATATGATTGTATTGATGATTTTTGCTATTTTTATATTCTCAACTAACTCCATAACGGAAAACTGAAAACCTTTAAAATATTTGAGAGAATATGGTCTATATAATTGTGTGCATGTGTGTGTGTTTTTGTTGGGGGAATTCATTAATTCATGTGATCACATGATATTAGGGGAAGAGCTGGTTACAAAATTGATGGTAATTAGATGGAGCCCTAATCAATATATTTGATTAGAACTTAATAATTTGGCATGTGCAGATAAAGTTGAAATCGATAAGAAAAATGAAGAATTCTTAAGTTTTTGTTTTAATATTAATTGGCGGTATGCCGGTATGACTAAAAATTAAGTGTCCATTTTATTAGTTATTAGAATCTTAAAATAGTACTACTAGTAGTACTTGCAATCTTTGGTAAAAAAAAATTATTTATAAAAAGAAGAAAATTTTAAGCACCAAGAATTATAACAATTTAAGTGGCAAAGTTGAGGCACCCAAAGACTCTCATTTGTAAGAGATCTTGGGTTCAATCCCGCCTGCGTGCGAGTTTTCACGCAGGTTTTCCCTCTTTGTGTGGATAGTGTTTCCACCTTTATGTGGTAGTTTTCCTACTTTTATGTGGATACTATTTCCATCTTTGTATGGATAGTGTTTCGTTTGCATACAATTATTTTTCCACACAATTAATTCTCAAAAAGAATTGTAAGAAACTCAATTTACGAGTGAAACTCGGACATGCATGGACAGTATTGATTCATCAACAATTTTCTTTATAATATAAATGAACAGAAATACGTAAAAACCGTGTTTCTATCTATGTAACAGATTGTGTCAGAGACACGGTGTAGAAAATTCTCCAAAAAGCTCAATTTGACTAATCAATTGGGTTAATTTGACAAATCACTGCAAAATCAGTTAAATTATTTAATTAGGCAAAGGGGTATTTTGCAGATAATTTATTTGGGTTAATCTGAACATTTCCACGTTGTAGCCACTCCTCTTGGGTTTTGAGTTGTAAAATTAACAAGTAGTATAATCTAATTGCAATTGTATTTTATTTGACTCAACCAGTTATTTATATGATTGCGGACCATGTTACAATGCTAGAACTTCAAATAGACTTTTAAAGTGAAAGTTGTATACACATTTGAGTTCCACAAATTAAATTAATATTGATTATAACTCAAATATTCGATTTTACACTTATAACCTCCAATATTCATTTTAGGAGAAACTTGATTATAAAATACTTACGGATGGGCAAATTTGCTTTCGGCCGTGAAATTATGTTTTTCGGTCATAAATTAATTACTATATTGCAGAAAATTAATTTTATTTTTTTTAACCAATTATTATATTTATTCGACATTTTAGTAAGTAAATGTATACATTAAATTTGAATCAAAAATAAAATAACTTTGTCATTGTTCACGAAATCAGATGTGGTTCACTGTATCACATCCACATGCATGTTTATTTGTGGAAGAAATGTGCAAGAATTTTCACAAATTAACAGTTAAACCAAGTCATCAATATCTCAGGGTATTAATTTTTGTCCATTCACTCAAATTTAAGCATAGAATGTATATTTCCATTGCCACGTGCAGTATTTGTAGATCATATGAATATAAAGACAATCATGTAATTATTTTCTTGAAGTAGTTAAGAAATTCTTTCTCCAACGCTACTTTATTTTTTGAAGAAAAACCATTCATTCTTGTAAGCCTTTTCATTTTGGGCTTGCCCATGGCCCAAACGATAAAATGGACTGGCATATTATTAGAAAATTATTCAAGCCCAGAGGAAAAGAAAATTGAAAATAATTATAGACAGTAAAAATAATTCTATTCATAACCCTAGTTTTACTCAATATAGCCACCCATGTATATGAATAATAAATAATTAAAAATCTACTATTTTATACCTATAGCCCCAAATTAAATACTCCAACCGTCCCACGAATCTTGAGTCATTTTCCTTTTTCGGCCGTCCCACAAATCTCGAGTCATTTTCTTATATGGCAAAAAAATTTGTCTTTATTCTCACATTTTCACTTTTACACCTACCACACTAAATATATACTATTTTCTTAATTCTCATGCCGAAAAGATGCCTCAAGATTCATGGGACGGATATGTCATTTTGTTATCCTATTCAGTCCTGTGTAATTATAGATGTCCTAGCTAAATCTATTCCAATTAGTCTTCACCGTGCTAATCCATTGTATGCTTCATTTAAAACCTCTAAACCAGAATTTCTCATTATGAATGGACCCCCTTTTTGCTCTTACAAATTACAGAAACAAGAAGTAACAGTGATCGATCGAGGTGTGTTCATAGGTGACTGAGGGGGTCGGTACAAAATTCTTTGGCTTTGATGTTCTTGAATAAAAATTAAAATGCCTTTCTTTCAATTTGAGTGAGGGACATGAATAATAGTCGCTAACTAGAAATGAAATGTTGTTCCTTCAATTTATGTGTGCCGTGATGCAAAATTATTTAGATTATCTATTAAAAATTAAGTACATTATTTGAGGGTTATCTATATGGTAAAATTAATAATAAATTTATAATTATTCATTATTATTATTTTAAATGATGAATTATACAGAATAAAATGGAGATTATAAATAGAATTAGCTAACGATAAGCAGATCCCAACTATCTCACTAATATTAGAGGTCGTAACAGAAGACGACCAAATATATAGGATGGTCAGAACTGCCATACTTATACACCTTATTATAGTTAAAAGTATTTTGGTGTCTGAAATTGGCATTATAGTGTAAGAAATAGGGAATTGCAGGCAACAAAATTTTGGCAATATTTTAGAGCACTACAGATTAGAGTCATGTGTTGTCAGGAAATGGCCTCCACCTCTGCACATTTTCCTGTGATTTAATATTTTAATTAAACACCGCTTTCTGCTGGGATGGAGAAGACAAAAGTTAGTGGGAGTTTTTTTTTTTTATATATCTATCTTATACTTATTGAAAAATAAGATATAGAAACAAAATAAAAACGTTTCTTATACTATTTGGTAGTAATTGTGACTCAACTCAATGATCGAACCATGTATTGAGCTCAAGTAATCATAATCATGTCATGTATTGTTAGTATCAAGTTAGGGATACTTCCGGTAGAAATTTTTTTACCGTATAAACTATAAGCTATGAGTATTTTTTTTACAGATACGACAATTTTATATATATTTCATTACACTTCCTTTGATATAATCGCAAATAATACGGAAATCAATAAGGTACCTAATTTCTATACTAGAAAAAGTTTATAAATGATTTCCCTTCCTATCAAGTTATATGTGTAATTTTTTGACGTCGAATTATATCTTGACAAGTTGAGTTAAATAAATTTAAACATAAAATCTTCGAGATATTTACAATATGATCTTATTCCAGTAATCGAATATTTCCAGTAAGCACAAATAAAAGTTCCTCTAAAAAACAGTGAACGAACAAAAGTGTCATATATATAGACGGTATTAGGTCTCAAATTAAATCCTAATGACTGCATATCCTGTTTGTTCAAAAGGGAAAAAAAAAAGTGTTAAACCAAGAAATATTTATATATATCTATATATAAAATCCTTGTGAGGCTTAGGATGCTCCTTTCATAATTTAAAGTCGTTGTCACCTCATAAATATTACGTGCATATTCTCTGCAAAATATGTAGGACCATTCGGCAGACAAAAACGCCGAATACTTCCAATTTGATGAGCCTAAATAATTCACTTGTGACTCTATCAATCAAATTATTTCTGCCATTTTCTATTTTTCACAAGATTTAATGTTTAATCTTGTCCCATTGATTTTTATCCAAATATGGCAGATTTATATATATATATATATATATATATATATATATATATATATATATATATATCTCATGAGTAAAAATTTGGGGACGGAGTCTTGTATCATTGCGACCTCATCATCTTCTAATTTCAGACACTAACTATTAATTTAACTAGTACATAATATATAGTTTTATGTGGAGCGTGTACCCAATAAATTCTAATGATTAAAGTATATATTCTTACTATATGATTTAATTATGCTTTCATTTAAAAATGTCAACATCTTTAATAGGGAGCCCCCCTCACGAGTAAATTTTGACACCATAGCATAAATGATTTGAGTTAATGAGACAAGACCAAGTGAAATATTAAATATTGTAAGAACTGGGGGGCTCCTTTACTTATTTATGAGGAGGAGCCTATTTTATCTATTTTTTGAAAGAGAGGCATGCAAGAATCTTTAGATAGGACATTTGATAACGTATTTACCACGATGTGGGCTCACCAGGGTAAACGAATCGTCAACAGTAAATTTTAGTTGCCTTCTAATACTTTATCATATAATATCGAAGTTGAATGTAACATTGGATTCTGAATTATTGTACATTTTCTACAGAAAATATCACAACATTTGTACTTTTTTTCAATTACATCAGGTTTCTAAGTATATGAAGTTTTTTCTTTTTTTCAATAATATCATGATGTGATGTGGAATATATATGTGCTCTCTCGGATGAAATTCTCTGTCTCATAATTTAGTGTGTATTACTGTGTCATAAAAATATTTCGATGCTAAAAAATTGATCACGTGAAATAATTGAAAGGATAACAAAATATTGTGCTTGGTGATATTACTGAAGAAAGGCTGAAGCGTTGTGAACTTGTGATAGTATATCTCACTGTTGGTTCACGTGCAACTTAATTAGAAGTTTGTTTTGTAGTTTACCAAATGTATGTGTTAGAGCACTCCCAGGAGATCACCTAAATGCATCGTTAACTCTAAATTTAGGCTAAAACAATTGAAAATGAGATAAAAAATGCATCCAACAGATTCCCTAAATTGGATGGGGCCCACAAAAAATTTTACACCTACCTAAATTCAATCTTAAATTTACACACACCCTAAATTTATTTTAAGCTTATAATTAGTAGGACCCACACATAATTATTGTTTTTATGTAGAAAATAGGAGATCTAGTGTATGCATTTATAAAATCGAGATCCTAAAATTAAATAGAAAAGCTTTAGGGAGGAATATAGGAGCATAGTTTTGGGATTTCTGTTGGGAGTGCTCTTAGAGACTTAGAGTCTAATTTCCCTCAAAAAAAAAAAAGAGAGAGACTTAGAGGCTAATATTATTGTATAGACAGTCGGTGTCACATCCTGGCCAAAAATCTATAGCTTTTGTGGTGCCTAAGAGAAGATTCTATTTAAATTAATTATATGGCCATAATTTTGTTGGCAAAGAACTTTATGATAGAATTAAATTCGAACTGAATTGTATATAGAAAACTTTGGAGGTAACTATATATAGTTTTCTAATTATTAAAATTTCTTTAACTAAATTATTTTTCAAATTATTTGACATATGTTCTATATCTTTCTTATACGAGAAGATATCTCACATATGCATACAACTTTATGCTTTATGCTTTTCAAATGTAGTAGTAATATTATATACATATAATTCTATAAACTTAGTAGCTGGGCAGGTCTTAGCTAGCCAAGAAAGTTTAAAACCATTGAAGATTGATTAATCTACATAGTATATAAATTTATGAACTTACATATCGATCTTCAGTATATTTATGTATGCCATATTAAAAAACAAACCATCAGGTTATACTGGCCTGTTTCTATTTTTATTTTATTTTTAAATAAAACTTCATTTATTTTCATTTTGTAGAAATCATCGATACGTCGAGGAGACTCGTTGATTTCAAGAATCTTTTCGAAATTTTCCATGACCACTATATATTTAATCAAGGCCTCTTTGACTTTGATGGACATTCTAAAGAAAATGTATTATCCAAAATAAAAACAAAAGTTTTCTACCGTCAAACAAACGTACGTACAACGAAAGTAGGCAGTTTTGTTCCTATTACCCCTAATTATTGTGGATAATATGAAAAGTCTGCAAAACTATAATGATATTGGAAAACTAACAAAATATAAATTTGATAATTTGACATTACTTTTATATAAAATTTCGAAAATAACATTTTTATTTGGTGACAAAACTATTTTATAAATAGAATATTTGTATAAGGATGGAGGAAGTTGCGACCAAACATTCTAACTAAATCTGATTCTTTCATAGAGTGTACCATTAGACATATCATCGTACAAAACTCTCTCCCAAAAATCTACTAATACTTAAGCAAATCAATGTGACTCAAATTTCAATTATTGGCCAACAACACCTCATCTATCCGCACTCAAATATGAAATTCTTGATGAAGAATTAAATACACATGCCCCACACTCCCCTGTCTTCAAATTCAACAGCAGTTGCATCTGCAGGCTCCTCTGCCACCACATTAGAGAGAGAGAGAGAGAGAGAGAGAGAGAGAGAGAGAGAGAGAGAGATGGGGAGTTGGCACAGCGTAGAGAAGAGGGGCGGCAGCCCGAGCGAGAAGGTGGTGGAAGGGCTGAAGGAGAAGGTCCGGCTCCTCCAAGGCGAGATGAACGAGGTAATATGCATGAGAGAGAGAGAGAACGAGGTGTATGAGAGAGAATTAATGGTGTTCGCCTTCAAGCAAGCCGAGTGGAAGAGAGAGAGGAAGCGCCTCAAGGACGAGGCCAGGAAGCTGCGGAAGGTTCTAGAAGATCATAGCCAGGAGAGTTACGAATTCATTCCCTCCTGCTGCTGTAATAACATTAAGGAAGACCAAGCCACGAGAGATGAAACCCTAGAGAAATGGAAGCAGCTCTATTTCGCCATTAAAGTCGAGCTCGATCATCTTATTCAACGAACGCGTCAAGGTTCATCCTTTATTTTCCTTTTTTATTTCCTTTAATTTTCTCTCTCGCTAATTATATATAATTGTTATGCGCAGAAGAGAGATTGTGCTGGAAAACGGAGGAGGAGGATGTGACGCTGGAGCTGAAGCAGGAGCTGAGGGCCAAGGAAGAGAGGATTGAGTTTCTGCAAGCGAAGCTGGCGGCAATGGAGCATCAGGAATTGAAGAGAGAGAGAGAGATTGATATTTTGAGACAGAGTTTGAGGATTATGAGCCATAAGAAGAGAGCTACCACCAAGCATCAACGCAGATTAGTTAAGGAATTTTAGTTAAATGCCGTTAATTACAAGTCCAAGGTTGTCCTTTTTGTGTGTGTGTGAAAGTTGTTTGTGGTTGGTTAAGTAATTAGGGCTCTCTGCATGATTTGAGATGCATCAAGGAGCAGGAGAGAGAGAAAATATATAATGTGTTATATGCCTCATGTAAACAATTAATCGATATATTTATATATATATATATATATATTTGCTTTCTTTTATGTGATGATTGTGATTGAATCGGTGGTTGTTTTGTGTTTTCCTATGTTATGAAAATGGTGAGTTTTTTTTTTTTTTTTAATGGTGGAGGTATGAAATTGAATATGAACCCGACGATTATTCAAAATATAAGCAAATGCTTAAGTTAAGAACCTATGGGCGCTCTCGATCCAACATTTAATCAAATTAGAGGTGTGGTCCCTTGAGTATAAAGGGATTTATATTAATTGAAGATCTAGCTTTAGTTAGTTTAGTGCTTGGACTTTATGCGAAAGGTCAATGGTTCGAAACCTAACAGCGGGCGTCGAAATTTTTAAACTAAAGTTGCTGCATTTAGGGATGCCAATCGGTCAACCCACCGGATTTCGGGCTAGCTAGCTCTATTGGGTTACAGGTTATTCGAGTGCGGGTTAATCGGGTTGAAAAAAATTTGGATTAGAAACTTTCAACCCTAATCCTAAATGTTTGGGTTTCGGGCTAGCCCATGGGGTTAGTCGAACTTAAAATTTTATTATTTAAGAAATTAACTAATTTATTTCTCTTGACAATTATATTTTTAATAAATAACTACACGCAGAAATAAGTAAAATTTTAATATCGACTTAGATAATAAAAATATAGAGATGAAACATTTTGGACAATGTCATGTATGAGATACTAGTTGATTTGATTTATTAATTTACTGGTTGGGGGTCTACCTAACCCCTCACCCTTGGGTGTTTTATTTTGTTTTTAATATATATATATATATATATATATATATATATATATATATATATATATATATATATATATATAGGGTAAGGATCTATAGAGAAGGGCCTAAGTGTTAAGATTAGAGAATAAATTACAACCGCTGATTTAGTGGCGATGGAGGGTTAGATTTGTAGGATCATTTTTAATTTTAAAATTCTGAATATCCATTTTTTATTACTTTAAAATTCGTTGAAGGGTAATATGGTATTTGACATTTATTCGGAAACTACCACCCATAAATTTACTCCCATTTTAAATCACTCATCCACCATTATTTTCACTCATTCACGAAACCCTGCACACACACACATTTACACACACACGAACAGGGCGTTGCCGCCCTTCTTTCCCAGCGAAGATGGCAGCCACCAGCCACCTTAGCGCACCGCCTTCACCACATGCATCTTCATCTCCCTCGCCTTTCTGCCATGTACCAATTATTTCTCAGTCCCTCACAGAAACACACGCACACACACACAGATCTTCACGCCTGCCGCCGCTGCCGCCTTGCGAAGCCACACCACCTTTCTTTCTCTCTCTGGAACTCACCTCTCTTTAGAATCCTCCCCAAATTTTTCACCGACACCTTCAATTTTAGGCAACGTTGACTATTTATTGTATCCAACAATCACTTTTGTAGCGGCGCTGGATTATTGTAGAAAAAGTGATTGTATTGTTGTTTATTTCTTTTAATTGATATGCTCCTCGTGTTTCCCAGTGAAGAAATATACATAGAAACATTAAAAAAAACTTGAATATTGGTATTGTTATTAATTTGGTAGTATTTTGTATGTGTAGTTTCGTACCATAATGCTAGATATTCAATATATAGTTTAAACTTGTTCCTAATGTGTGTTGTTTATTGAAGTTGGCATGTGTTCACTAAATATAGTGTTTTATTCATCAAAGTTTTAGTAAATAATTTTGCATGATTGGTTATTTATATGGAATCTACTACTCGCCAAGAGAAATGAAGTATTTATATGACTCGAGAATTTACGATGGATTGAAGCATAGGATCTTTGATTCTTCATTGCAGAAATTTTTCAACTAGGTGGATCATTGAAAATTGTTCATTGAATAATTGTAATTATTCATTAAATATCATATTCATGAATAATATTATTTTATTCGGCATAATATTTTCCTTATTCATAATTCAGTATTGTCCTTATTTGCATAAATATGATTTTTATTTGGTACATCTTGAGCAATATTCGAATACGATATGACCATGAATAACAAGGAAAAAGAAACATCTTCGACAATATTCTTGAATAAATTGTATTCACGAATTGGAAATCGAAGCGTTAATGAATATGTTTTGTTAATTTAATGAATAATTATATTAAATTGGTGAATAACAAGGAACATGTTACAAAAATTGGCGAGTACATGATGAATATTTTATAAATTTAGTTGAATAAATAAATGATTATGATGAATAAAAAGCATCTATTGTTTCACGAATTTTAAATATTAATTTGAAGAATACAAAAAAACAAAAATAATACATCAACATATATAATAATTTAATTTAATTTATTGTTCAAAACTTTATTGTGTGATATTAATTATTGAATAACATTTATTCAGAACTTATTCATACTATTCAGAACTTATTCACAACTGAATAGTAGTTATTCGAAAGGTACACTAGATTATTCAGAACTTAACCATGTTATTCAGAACTTATATCATTTAATGAATAATTATACGAAATTTGTGAATAACAAGAAACATGTTCAAAATATCAACGAGTACGTGATGAATAAATAAATAATTATAATGAATACATAAATAAAAAATATAATGAATAATTTCAATTCTTTAGTGAATAGTAATAATAATAATAATAATAATAATAATAATAATAATAATAATAATAATAATAATAATAATAATAAAGCAACAAATTAGAATTCTAAAGTAAGACTTTGAAATGATAAAGCAAAGATCTGGAAGGCATAAATAAAGTCCATGCGTTAATTACCAAATTTATAAAGATTTGGTTGTACATAATTATAGGAAGAACGATTAACAATAGAAATGGGATATATACGCAGATTATGGGTATCTTTAATAAGGAGAATTCGGTTATGTGATTAGGCAAGAGGACAATTATAACCTTTGAGATATTTATTATGGCCGAAAAATTACTTAATTGTGGACCCTCAGATTTAACGAAATCAAGGCATGAGATTTCTTCTCTATTCTCACAACATATAGTCTTCTCAATAGATCCCTTCCCTATATATATATATATAAAATAAGTATCAATGGTTTAATTTTTATATCTAAATATTTTATGTTAAATATTATATTAAAAATACAAAGAAGTGAAATGATGAGACTTTATAATATTTTATCATTTTTTAATTTTTATATCTAAATATTTTATGTTAAGTATTCTGATTTCGGGCTAGCTCATCGGGTGTCGGACTATTCGATTACGGGCTAGTTGAGTTGTAATTTTTATCGGGTTGAATTTTTTTTAACCCTAACCCTCTTAGATTGATGGGTTAATCGGGTCAGCCTATCGGATTTTGGCCTGGATTGACATCCCTAACTGCATTTGTCCTTTTGTCAACTTTATTTTATTTTTTAATTACTGTTTTTATATTTATTTTAGTTTATGTTATCAATTGAATTAAAGCGTGTATATTTACGACAGTCAAATAATGTCATTTGTTATTTTTTTTAGTTGAACATTAAAATAGTGTCATTTATATATATAAAAATATAAAATGTATTTATTAAAGTAAATAATATCATTTAATTAAACTAAGAAATAAGTCAATATTATATTGAGTTGAGTATCATTACCTTAAATAAAAATGTCATTTACTTTGAGTAAATATGTCATTTGCGTGCATTAAAAGTGTCATTTATCATTTATTTTTATACAAGATTTTATATATAATAAATCATTTATGAAGTATCATTTACATATATTAAAAGTATCATTTTCTGTTATTAAAAAAGTTATTTATAATTCAAAAAATTCTATTAATTGTTAATTAAATTAAGAAATAAGTCAATGTTATATTGGGTATCATTTACTGTAAATAACAATTTATTGTGAGTAAAAGTGGTATTCGCGTCCATTAAAAATAGGGTTAAGTACCAAATTTCCCCTATCGATGGCATCCCTATCATGTACAGGACCAATCAGCAGAGAGTGATGCACCAAAGTGTATCACGAGCGTAACTAGAGGAGTAAAGCCAAAAGCTAGTAAGAAAACTCCTAAACTTGTTCAAGTTAACAAGGAGAGTGTAACTTGTCTCTAACCAACCCTTGGCTAATGAGTGACCTACTAGTTGTAGGGCACGATCGTACTAGAGTAGTTGCTGCTAATGTAGCTTCCCCCAGGCCCGTACTCAAAAAGGGAGGGCTGGGGGGAGCGGCTACTAGAGTAAGAGAAAGAATCTATGAAATATAGACTTAGAAGTCTTGTTTTTCTTCTTGTTCTTCTTGCTTTATTCAAAACAGATGTAACTCATCTATAAGGAGCTCTTAGCGAGTGAGTGATGCACCAAAGTGTATACACCGGCCTTCTAGCGACCACAGCCTTCTTGTCTCTCGGTAGGAACTTGTGGAAAATCCGTACTCACACTTGAAGTTAACCTGCTCTGCAACCGATGCTATACGGGACCTTTCCGAGAGTTTCTGTGATCATATACGAAATTTCCCAACTCGATTGATTTTAACAGATTAACTGTAACCTTGAGCGAGTGATGCACCAAAGTGTATCACGAGTGTGTATGTCTTAATTTAACTAGCTTGCTGCCCGCCCTTCCGTACCACAAAAGGGGAGGAAAGGGCGGTCCACAAGCGTACTAAAACTTGTTCCTTTATTACCAACCATGATTGACTCTAATAGACTGAAGGCAGTGATGGACTATCGGGTGATAGGCCAGAACGATATAGAGTAGTAGAGTAGCTACCCAAAAGTAAGGAAACTCCTAACTCTTAACTCTCCTATTGGATTAAATCAAGGAAATACCAACTTATAAGTCTTAGTTTTCTGTAGCTAACCCCTTTCCTTTCTAATATCTTTATATGGCTAAGAACGTTTTCTAAAACTCTTTGACCCCCGAATTTTGAGTATCCTACTTTCACGCAATTCACAGGGTTCAACAAGCAATCGGTATTTCACGATCAAGGGTGTAATACTATTTGTAGTAGCGGTCCTTATATATCGTATTAACAATCGAAATATGGTCGAAAGAAAAAATCTCTATTTGAGAGGGCTCATCACTCTCTGCTGATTGATGACTTAGAGTTAGTTAGAAATTTCGTATATGACTACTGAACCCCTTAGGTCTATTTAGTGAGATGGTTTGGAAGCGTAGCATCCGTAGATCGAATACTATGGGAAGTGAGACTATCTTGGGTTTTCCTATGAACTCATTGCTTAGACCGAAGGGACAAGAAGGCAGTAGTGTGCTATATACTGGGGTGGCTTTCTTTCAAAACCCATCGGGATCTCAGATAATAGCGGGTGTCATAAATTAGAGGTTTTGCGCCCAAGCCGACCGAAGCGACGATGGCTCCATACTGGGAAGTACCT
Organism: Salvia miltiorrhiza; assembly: GCF_028751815.1. Classification (NCBI taxonomy): domain Eukaryota; kingdom Viridiplantae; phylum Streptophyta; class Magnoliopsida; order Lamiales; family Lamiaceae; genus Salvia; species Salvia miltiorrhiza. The sequence goes on along the minus strand of NC_080394.1, from coordinate 14,339,533 downwards.
TGACTAGTTGCTTTGCTTAACTAGTCAAGCTACCCAGGAGGAGAATTGGAGCGAGAGAAGCCCTCGTTGTCACGAGTGCCGAAGCTAGATTGAGTTCTTGGTCCGGAGGAGTACAAGTACTCCGGATTGAGCTATGTTTAAGAGGAAAAGGAAATCCCAGCGACCAAGCACTCCCGCCCCCAAAAGCGGAGACCGAAGAACCGCCAGGTTGTCGAGGACACGTCTGAAGAAGAGGCGGGCGCCCTCTAAGTTTACCACCCTACCTACTAATGGACTGTGAGGGGGGTAGGCGAACGGGAACCGACCGAAAACCCTTGACTAGTTAAGCAAAGCAACTATCTCTCTTTATCCGCCTTCGGGCTTTGAAAAAAGGCTTCGTACTATCCATCATATATAGATGGATTGATTGACTCGCGGCTAGGTTCAGTAGTCATATACGAAATTTCCCGATGTAACTCTAAGTCATCAATCAGCAGAGAGTGACCCATCGAAATGGGGCACGAGCGTAACTAGAGGAGTAAAGCCAACCCAAAAGCTAGTAAGGAAAGAAAACTCCTAATTGTTGCTTGTAGCTCCTTGTTCTTCTAGTCAGGATGAGCGTTGTTTACTACCTCAACGTGGCAAAATTGAACCAATTTCCCCGTCACTTAACCCTTAAAAATATCATTTATGTTATTAAAAGTATCATTTACGGTTATTAAAAGTGTCACAATTTTTTTTAAACCTTGAACTATCAATTTTGTATCAGTTATATCACTCGTCCAATTTTTTTTCGTTCCAAAATTTTGACGTGGATCGTCGAATGCCACGATTTATTTAGAATTATACTTTTTTTAATTAACCTACATTGCATAAAACAACGCCATTATATGTCTTATAAATTGAAAATTCAAAGGGTGAAAAAAGGATGAATAATTAATACAAAATTGATGATAGTTCAAAGTTTTAAAAAATATTTTTGATAAATCAAAATATACATAATTGATATTGCAAAAAATAATTTGAGATTTAAAGTGATATTTATTCAAATTTTTGCTATAAAATTAAGTCCATTTGAAATATTCCACGGGTTATAACTTTATTTAACGAAAATATGAGAAAAAGTGTGATTATGTTGATTTATAAGTGGCAGTGTAATTAATGTTTAAAATAGATTTGAATTCACGTCATCTTTTAAAATATTTGTTTTTTCTAGCAAAAAAGAGTTAGTGAAAATATGATATATAAATTAGAAGGTTATTGGCACATAAATACACAAAATTTGGATCAATTTTTGACTTTTAACACGAAATTTAAAAAATATAAAAAATACACTAATTTATTGATCTGAGTAATTTTTACATGAATTCTATTTATAATAAAATTAAACCTGACTTGGTGAATTAACTCTGAAATTAACTTCAAAATTAAAGATATGAATTAAACTCAAACACAACTCTAAAACTTTCAACTTTTGAATTACCTTAGCAACAAATAGAATGAAATTTCATACCTTTCATATTGGGCAATAATAGTAATGTCGTCCACTATTCACAATTAATTTCTGACCAATTTGAACAAATAAATATTTATTTAAAAACAAAAAACAGCAACATTGATGATGTGTCTACGATGTCTTTTTTTTTTGTAAATGTTCTATTTGTCGGTAATCGGCATTGCTACGTGCTACATAAGTTCAATTTGAGTGAAAATGAAATTCGTTTTAAAATTACTACGTACAATCAATAAGTTCGTATATTTTTTTGGCATTTTAAAATTTCATGTTAAATATCAAAATTGATTCAATGTTGACGTATCTATGCGTCAATAACCTTTATTAAAAAATATTCGAAACTTTAATTCCATGATAACTTTTTAACCTAAATTTACAAATACTACAAATATTGCATGAACTTATCTCAACTATTCAATTTATAATTTTAATCAAAATTTCGAACAGTCGAAACTGACGTGTTTCATTGGAAGATGATTTGTCAGCAAAAATTAGATAAGAAATCACTACAACAAAATGTTTAATTTGTGACATAGTTTTTGAATAATTGTTACTCTTAAAAGTGTCGCTAAATAAAATTCTAACATTATGTGATGGGTAGCTAATTATACATGTCACAAAAATAAAAGCATGTTATAAAATATAGGGGCATCTTATATTTTTATATGGAGCAAAATTATATAGATGTAATTAAATTTTGTTACTCAATTGTTGTGGCAAATTTTGTGACACATCTCTCGATGTCATTAAAATTATGTCACTATTAAATAATTTATTGTAGTGAATTTACTCTCCGCATAATTAAATAAAATTAATATCTTTCGGCAAGACACGCCAATTTCAATTGAGTGAAATTTTAACTTGGACTATAAACTAAACAATAAAAAACCATACAAATTATAATTGTAATATTTGTAAGTCCAGGCTAATAAGTCACTATAACGTCAAAAAACTCAAAATCCAAACAATTTTTTTAGAATAACCTTAAAGTAATCACAATAAGTGATTTTCTTTAATACAAAATCTCATGTATGAATGAATGTCTGCACGATACAAATTATTCACATGCTATAATAAATTACTTATTATTAGAATACTTATAAATATTTTATTAAAATACGTAAATAATTCGCAACGTGTGAATATCCACGCATTAGATTTTTTTATAACTAATACATGTGACAAACTCAGTACTCTATTAATATCTAAATAGTAGTTTAAAGTTGGCTGAGTTTGACATCTATCAATATTTGGCTCCATGCATGGGATACATACATATAGGCGAATAATATTAAATGCATATAACCAGATATTTTTTTATTTTCCTTAAATCGATTGTTTTTTTTCCTCTCTCTCTCATTCCGTTGCTTCTCTTTCTTTTCTTTTTCTTTCTTTTAAAGAAAAAACCTTCACACACCAGTTCTTTAGGTGACTCAAATTTCCGTTTTCACATTTTGAACGGCACGAGTTTTAAGAAAATGGTGGATAGTAGTCGATTTTCTTAAAACTCCTGCCGTTCAAAATATGAAAACGATATCGTAGACGGAGGGAGCATAATCAAATAAGTCACCCGCACGCATGCAGGACCACTACCCACACAAATTAAGGTGGAAAAATCAACCACACACAGGCTGGATTGAACCTAAGACCTCTCACAAAGGAGAATCTTTAAATGCCTCAACTTTGCCATTTGAGTTAGACCTCATCAACTACAAAACATCAATTTATTAATTGAAAGAAAAGCGTCTTATCAACATGGTGCGCTTCGTCTTCTTTCTCCTTTTGTCGCTTAGCAACTCAAATCTTCACATATTTTGTCTTTGTCTTTTGTGTTTTTTTTTCCCTGTTTACATTGTTTACATCTTGTTTCTTTATGTTTAAAATGCTAGATTTTCTTTGTATTTTCTTGATATGCTTTTTTTCTTTCTGTATTTCATTTTTTTATATATATATAGAGGTGAATTATTTTTTTTAAATATAAAGTATGAATTATTTTTAACCGTTAGATCATTAAGATTTGCGATTAATTCATTATATTGTTCGAAGGATTCAAGGTACTAGGTTCGAACCTCATAAGGAGCAAAAAAATTAATTTTCGAAATTCAAACATTTACCCTATGAATTCATACGTATTCTACATGAAATTCAAACATTTACATTGTAATTATTCAAAGATTAAATCTTAACTGTTAGATTATGAATATATCAATGATGTAAATATGTTCCTATTTTATACTTTAAGAGTGGTTTACAGTCTGACAATTCCATATGTGTATATATATTATGGAGAGGTTCAAAAGAAAACTCTTTTTTAAAATGTAATGATATGCAACGTTTGAGTTCGAATCTCATGAATGACGAGAATTTCATTTTTTTTTTCATTTTCTCCAAATACTATTAATTTTACGATAAATAGTAATTTTATAGGTTCAGTGCAGGTTCACAATTTTCCCGATAAAATATAGTCTTCACAATAACTCTACTAACCCATATATATAAATGTATAGATACAGAATTGTTACACTAAAGCTAGAGATTCAAGCTTCTTAAGAGTACATCTGGTTAAACCTTTTTTTTCCGAGAAGAAGAGGTCTCAATAAACATTGAGATAAAAGACACGTAGTTTTCATAATTTACATGGAAATGGAAATATATGTTGTCCACAAACAAAGTACTAATATCATAACATTATGTTTATTTATAAATAAGATGAGTGTAGACTATCAACTATCAAGTCTTACCCTCCTCATGAAACAAGTATGAATTTACGACAAACTTCTCCAATTGACAATTAAATATAAACTATATTTACGTACTTTAAATAATATTTATTACAGTATTTAAATAATTCTAATAATATCGCACACCACACGATATCAGCTGCACTAATAAAAGAATATTATAACAATATGTACAAAAATACCGAAATAAATACCTACACTGCCGTCACATAGGATTCTCGGCGCTCTTATTATATATTGGAACTATCTTATTCCCAATCCAATTTCCAAAGTCCAAACCATCAAAACATCCTAAACGAAACACAGAATGACAATAATACCCTCACTTTATTTCTTATCTCCAATTCCAAGAGTGTTCTTCACCCCATCGAGGGCACCCTGAGCCATGTTAGCCACCTGCTCTGAGGTCTATATAAATCATAAATAAAAAATAATCATAATTCATCCCAGATAAAGATAGAGTGTTAAAAAAAATTAAATTTTAAAAGATAAGACCTGCTGAAGAAATCCGGCAGCATCTTCCTGGGTCCTGTGGGCCTGTGCTTGGGCCTGACCACCTGCCTCATGGGCCGCATTTGCTGCATCAGCGGCCTTATCATGGGCCGCGCTTGCCGTGCTCTTAGCCGATTCTTCAAACTCTTGTATCTTGGCCTACCAAATTTCTATATTAGATAATTCATCTTCTCATCTCTTATTTTGTGTCAATACATAATATATATATATATATATATATATATATATATATATATTTCTGAAGGAAGTCAATACAATAACTATAGGCATACATTGTAGGACCAAACATGAACATGTTTCAATAAAATAAAAATCACTCCTTCCGGCCGACTTCACCTAATTTGTTTTCGATGCGATTATTTAGAAGGGTAAAATTATACTGTAAATGTGTGGGCTTATATTCAATATAACGTAAATGGTTATCAACAAAAAAGGGAATAGGTTAAATTAAATGAGACACCCCGTAAAAAAATACATGACAAGTCAAATGAGACGGAAACAGTATTTACTAGATAAAATTTAAGTTAAAAATGTCTCATATCATATCGTACCTGAGTATTGCCTGCGTGGAGTTGGGAAGACATTTTGTTCGAGATTTATTTATGTAGGAAGATAATATACAGCTTTTGGTACGTGTGATCAATTTGCAGTTTTGGATTTTGTATGAGGTATTTATAATGTTATTAGTTAGTGAAGGAATGAAAAGCGGCAGTTTTATGTTAGAAAATCGTTGGTGAAGAGTGAATTGTTGCGTTTGACTTGTGCAATGTGAAGCAGTGTCTCTTTGTTTAGCATAAAGTATGCTTCTCCATTAATTATACAACTAATTAACCTTCTGTCATTAAAAAAAATCCTACATTTTTTTAATATCCCAAACCCAAAAAGTATACAAAACAGACAGTAGTCAAAATATATTTTGTCAAATTTGTAGCAGTCCACCAATTCTCAACTTCTGATAATTTCTTTTGACACGTCTTGAATTTCAACAAGGCTTATATAATCATTTCGGCCCTAACAAAACTGTCATTATAACATTAAAATGTACAAGGTTGTAAATTACAACCCAAAAATACTGAGGTAGCTTAGTGTTCATTAAAATTTAAAAGCAGTAAGTAGTGCATCGATATCTGGCTAGATTTATTCAAGTTATCATCCTATATCAGAAACAGAATTCATAATTGAGATTATAAATTGAAATAATTGAATTAACATAAAGCATCATTCTAAAATCAATTATATTCTTCTGTCAGTTACAAAAATAATACTCCCTCCGTCCCATTAGACTTGGCACACTTGCCTTTTTTGTTTGTCCCACTAGAATTGACACTTTCCTAAAATAGTATGTGGTCTCTACTTTCTCTACTCACATAAAATAAGTGGACCCTACCTACTTTACACTCTTAACCCTTTATTCTTAATCTCCGTGCCCAACTCAAAAGTGTCAAGTCTAGTGAGACAGAGGGAGTAATCAAATAAAATTTCAAACGTTTCATTTGGAATCTTTTGTATATTTATTTTGTGTAAAACTACCGGCAACCACTATTCATTAGTGTACCTTAAGAAGCTCAATTTAAACTATTTATATTTTTTTCAACCATAATTGGCAACCTCTATTCATTAGTGTACCTTAAGAAGCTCAATTTAAACTATTTATATTTTTTCAACCATAATTGGCAACCTCTATTCATTAGTGTACCTTAAGATGCTCAACTTAAACTATTTTTATACTCTCTCCGTCCACAATATCGTTTCTACTTTGTGGACGACACAGGTTTTAAAAAAGTGGTGGATAATAAATAATAGTGATATTATTGTGAGTGATGTTTAGATCTATGAATCATACTGCTGCAATTGAAAGTGAAAACGATATCGTGGATGAATCTATATGATAAAAGTGAAAACGCTATTGTGAACGGAGAAAGTATTTTTTAACCATAATTGGCAACCTCTATTCATTAGTGTACCTTAAGAAGCTCAATTTAAATTATTATACTCTCTCCGCCCACAATATCGTTTCCACTTTGTGGACGACACAAATTTTAAAAAGTGGTGAATAATAAATAATATTGATATTATTGTGAGTAGTGTTTGGATCCTACTATTATTATGAGTGGAAGTTTATGGATCATACTGCTACAATTGAAAGTGAAAACGATATCGTGGACGAATCAATATGATAAAAGTGAAAACGATACGGAGAAAGTACTTTTTAACCATAATTTTATCATGTGATTGCCTAATTCACTCATAAACTTAAACGGAAAATCTTATTCTCTCCGTGCATAAAAAATATAGAATTTTCATGTACAAATTCAAGAGAGTACAAAATTCACTTAACCAACGTTGCAAAATCTATCTATTATTAAATAGAATACATATTGAAGGCCTCTCCTTCATTCTCTATCCTATGTGGCACTCCCACAAATGAGTATTTTGATCATTCTCAATTCTATATTATATGGCATTTTTACTCATCCATCCCACATTGAAATTATCCTAAACTTCATCAATTCATAATCTATATAAAAGGCTCAATCTTCATGTAGACATTAGGCCATCTATTTTTTCCACATTGATATTATATTTAATCATTGGAAAATATAGATAAATAAATACTTATAATATGTATTTCAAATAAATAGTTTTCCACATATTTTTATAACTGCAATAGATTTTCACATTAAATTTATAATAAACTTCATAATTCAAAATATAAAAAGTCGAAATTAAATTTCAATATTTGCAAACCTAAATAAAAGTATAGATGTTTCTGAAATAAATAGGTTCTTAAACTGAACTTGGTTAAAGTAAATAAAATGATCGTTAGATATATTTTAAATAAATAAGTAATTTAATTTAATTTGGTCATATAAAATAAAGAAAATGATAGTAAGATATATACTAAATAAATAAGTTCTTCAATTTAATTTGATCATGTATATAATTTGAAATAATCCTCATTTTCACATTAAACTCATAACTTAAATAAAAAGCTTAATTTTCATTCATATTTTAGTTTTGATCATTCTCACATTAATATTCAATTGAACTTAATCACTGAAGATCTAGATAAAGAAATACTTAAATTATGTTATTTCAAGCACATAGTTTTTCATATATATTTTTTTATAATTGCAATAGTTTTCCACATTCAATTGAATTTGGATATATAAAATAATAAAATGATACTTGAATATATTTTAAATAAATAGGTTATTCAATTTAATTTGGTCATACATGTGTGGATTTATAAATTCAAAATGAGTTTAATCAATTGTATAATATCCAAATATGTACCTTAAATTTGAATTTTATATTTTGTTAATTATCTATGTACTATATCAATTATCTACATACTGTGAGGTCTCCACTATTCTTTATCCTATGTGACACTCACACAATTTATATTTGTTTCACTCCCAATTCTACACCATATGACATTTATACATTTGTTTTCATCTATCCCACATTGAATTTATACTAAACTGAATCAATTCATAACCTAAATAAAAGGGTCAGCCTGCATGAATATATTAGCTCATCTATCTTTTCCACATTGATATTCTATAAAATTTAATTATGGGAAAACCTTGATAAAGAAATACTTATGATATGTATTTCAAATAAATAGTATTCCATATTTTTTTTATAGTTGTAATAGTTTTTCATATTAGATTTATACTAAACTTCATAATTCGAGTCTAAGAAAATTATAATTAGATTTCATATTTGGAAACCTAAATAAAAGTATAGATATTCTCGAAATAAATAGATTATTCAAATGAATTTGATCGTATAAAAAAAAATACTTAAATGTATTTTAAATAAATAAGTTATTCAATTTAATTTGGTCATATAAATAAAGAAAATGATACTAAGATATATACAAAATAAATAATTTCTTCAATTTAATTTTGATCAAGTAAAATAATTTGATATAAACTTCACTCCCCCACTAATCTCATAAAGATATATCTAAATAAAAGGTATAATCTTCGTTCATATATTAGCCTATCATCTTTCGAGTTTTTGTTGAGACGGATGATCAGTTAAGGTAACAAATTATATTTAATTATCTATATATTTCAATAACTTAAATAAGTATGAGTAGTAGTGGGTATTACTATAAATTGGTCATCAATCAAAATGTATAGTAAATAATTCTTTATTAATTTTCAAACGAATACGGGGATGGATTTATAAATTCAAAATGGGTTTAATCAATTGTATAATATCCAAATATGTACATTAAATTTGATTTTTTATATTTTGTTATTTATCTATGTACTATATCAATTATCTACGTATTAGAGAACTCTCCACTATTCTCTATCCTATGTGGCACTTGTGGGACAGATAGATGGGCTAATGTATTCATGGAGATTGACCCTTTTATTAAGGTTACGATTGATGAAGTTTAGTATAAATTCAGTGTGGGATAGATGAAAACAAATGTATAAATGTCATATGGTACTGTAGAATTGGGAATGTATTCATGGAGAGTGACTCCCAATTCTACAGCATATGACATTTATACATTTGCTTTCATCTATCACACATTGAATTTATACTAAACTTCATCAATCATAGCCTTAATAAAAGGGTCAATCTCCATGAATACATTAGTCCATCTATCTTTCTCACATTGATATTCTATAAAATTTAATTATGGGAAAACATTGATAAAGAAATATTTATGATATGTATTTCAAATAAATAGTATTCCATATTTTTTTTATAATTGCAATAGTTTTTCATATTAGATTTATACTAAACTTCATAATTCGAGTCTAAGAAAATTATAATTAGATTTCAATATTTGGAAACCTAAATAAAAGTATAGATATTCTCGAAATAAATAGGTTATTCAAATGAATTTGGTCGTATAAAAAAATAATACTTAAATGTATTTTAAATAAATAAGTTATTCAATTTAATTTTGTCATATAAATAAAGAAAATGATACTAAGATATATACGAAATTAATAATTTCTTCAATTTAATTTTGATCATGTAAAATAATTTGAAATAAACTTCATTCTCACATTAATCTCACAATGATATATCTTAATAAAAGGCTTAATATTTATTCATATATTAGCTTATCATTGTTCCCACATTGATATTTTGTCATTTCTGCATTGATCTTTATTGAACTTCGCTATTAAAAAATAAAAATGAATTCAAATAAATTACCATTGCCGAATTTGGTCATATAAAATAAATAAAATGATGCTTAGATGTATTTTAAATAAATAATCTATTGATTATATAAAAAGCTACATATTGAATAGTTCTTCACTATTCTCTATCACAAGTGGCACTTTCACAATTTAGTATTGTTTCACTCTCAATTCTACACTTTATGATATTTTTACATTTGTTTTCACATATCCCACATTGAATTTTTACTAAACTTCATCAATTCACAACCTAAATAAAAGGCTCAATCTTCATGAATACATTAGATTATCTATCTTAAGGTTTGAAAATAGACAAGTGGTGCAATTGATACAAAATTAATAATTCAAGGTTTGAAAAAAAAATTATAATTAAGGATATAATTGATAGTGTAAAAATAATTTGAGGTTTAAAGTAATACTAGCATTTGCACACTGTGCAATGCACAGGAAACTTTAAATTTTTATATTTATATAAAATTGATATCAACTCAATTATCATATTTATAAATATAATAAAAAAATAGTTTTAACTTAATATATTTGAAATGCATATTGAAAAAATAAAAAAATTACAATAATAAAAATTTATATAATGAAAAGAAAAAAATTACAATATATATTGCATACTGCATTCAATCCAAAAGTTTTTAAGGATATAGATATTTTGGAGTTACCAACGAGATGATTATTCGTGTAAATTTTGTCGAGATTATTAACCAATTATTGATTTATGTATTTTATTTATTTATATACATATTTTATAAATTTAAATAAATTCAAGAAATTAATTGATATTACACACACACACACACACATATATATATATATATATTTAATTAAATAGCGATTTTATTAGAAAAGAACCTAAAAAGAAACCCTTGAAAGCACAGGAAGCAGACTAAGGGCCGGGCCTCATTAAAACCTTGCTAAGGAAAACCCAATGGGGAAAACTTTAACAAGGAAAAAGAGTACCCGTCTACGAAGAAACAAGAAAAAAGAGACAGCCAAAAAGGCAACGAAAGGTGAAACAACTTCAGGAACTCCGGCCTAACCATTGCCCCTAAGAAGTTTCGGACCCTTTCGCCACCCCACAAGCAGACAAACCCAACCCAAACACAAACTCACCAGCCGAGAAACGACGACAAACTATGACGGGCTAAACAACCCATCACCAACTCCACTATATATATATATATATATATATATATATATATATATATATATATATATATATATGAGTTTGAGACGATAATAATATTAATATCATCACATATATAATTAAAATATGGAATACTCCTATGTAGCATCACCGTATTTTTGCATTTTTATCTATCCTATTTCTCCAAAAAAAAATCACATTTATTAATTCTTATTTATCTAAATCTTCTCATCCCACATTAATTTTTTATGAGATTTCACCAAAATAAAACCTATATAAAAGGATACTCTTACTTTCTAAACCAAAAACTCACAGTTAATTGGTGGAATGATTGAGATTAGAATAATTTGAATTGCTTTGTCAATTTAAGTTGATCAAATTTATTTGGTTAAATAAAAATTATTGAATTTTAATTTTTTAAAAATAAATACTTGTAATTAAATAAATTATTTCTTCATTTTAATTTGGTCATAAAATAAGATATATTGCACAATTTTTTTCTAAAAAATTAGATTACACATTGAATTTTTTTATGAAAATTTACCAATTGAAATATTAAATAAATTGATATAATATACTTTGAATCTCGTATCAATTTTTTAAGCCTTAGACGAGATGATTTTCAAAACTTAGTTATGGTCTTTCAAATTTCAAACAAGGTGATGCATACTAGCCAATTTTATTCTTTCAAACCCCAAACGAAATGATGCTTGAAACTCAATTATTCTATTTTAAGCTCCAAATGAGATGATGCACATAACTCAGTTATGTTTTTCAAACTCCATACAAGATGATGTTTAGAAGTTAGTTATGATCTTAGAAGTTAGTTATGGTATTTTAAACTCCAAATGAGATGATGCACATAATCATGTTATGGTTTTTCAAGCTCCATACAAGATGATATTTAAAAGTTAGTTATGATCTTATAAGCTTCAGATTGTATAATCTCACAAGTCAGTCCTGGTCTTTCAAGCTCCTAATGAAAATAATGTTTAGAAGTAATTTATGATATTTAAAGTATCAAATAGTGATGTTCAAACGATTGACGCATAAAAGTCAGATATATTGTTTCAGGGTCCAGACGAGATAATCCTAAAAAATTTGGCGTTCAAAAGTTAATTATTGTCTTTTGAGTTCTTGATGATCTTATAGAGTTGAGATGAGATGATGCTTATATGGTATATGAGATCTTAAATTAATTTTTATCCGTAAATATAAAAAAATTATACAAAATTTATATTAAAGAGTATTTTTATTATTCTAGCAAAAAATGAACATTTAATTGACAAATATAATTGAAATTAATATAAATAATTTAAATCAAAATTTAAAGTCCCGTCGAATTTCGACGGGTTATACACTAGTACTCTTTTATATACTACAATATGAGTTACTCGTGGAAGCTGTTAAATTTGAATTTTACAATCATTTTTAAAATATTGAATTGACAAGGATTCTAGATTTCTCTGTAGCTATCGGTTTCGGACCACAAAATTAGACCTAGTTGTACATACAAGAATTTTCTCAGTTGCTCTTATGCGGATTTTTTTTCCCATTATTATATTATGAATTACATGTAAATAAAGTTTAAGTTAAATAGATGTCAATTTAATTTTAAATAGTAAAATATGGACTTCTAATATTCGATTTGATGGACCAGAAAACCACAATTCGAACGCACGGTTTTGTATGTAAAATGATTACCTAGTGATTGATTGCATAATTTTTAGTGATATATATAGATTTCTATTTTTGATACAAACAATCACAAAAAAATTAGTAGGTTTCCAAAATTCCAAAGGAGGCATTGTCTCACGCGACAAAATATTCGCGTGGGCCGATGCTATCAGAACCCCTAGCGGGGGTATTTCCGTCATTTCATTCCCCTCTTTACATCAAATATTTCATTTCATAGCCCCGTTTGCCGGAAAATCTCGCTCCGCCTCCGCGCTCGGCTCTCCGCCTCCACCAACAAAATTTCCCTCTCCATTTTGCCCCTGCCTCTGAGATCTCCCTCCGCCAGCATCCCGTGAATTATCCGAAATCGAGGGGCATCTGCTCGGTATTTTCATCGGTAGACCTGCACATGTAAGCCTCGTTTATGCGGGAATCGCGGGGGATTAGGATGATAATCGTATTGTCAATATAGAAGGATTTCAGAATTGTTGATTTGAAATTGCGGATCGTTACTTGCGATGAGGTCGTCTTCCATCTGGCCGGATGATTCCGCCTCTGCCGCGTCTTCGTCGTCCAGTTTCCAGCAGCTGGTGCCTCCGCCTATCGCTACGGGCACTCCCGAAAAATCTCGTCCGAGGCAAAGGTTGAATTTTGTACCCCAATCCTAACTCAATTTCGCATTATCTCCATGTCTGGAGTTCGATTGGTGTTGTCCTCCGTTTCTTTTCTTTTTCCTCTCTCGACTTTGTTTAGATGATTCTTTTGGGATCTTTGATGAGTGCATGCTTCAATTGAGCTGAGTTTACGTGTTGCTGAAAACTTAAGATATCTTTTTAGGTAATCAATCTTAGAGAATCGGAGTCAATGAGCTGAATCAGACGCTGTTGGATAAATTATTATTTGTTTTTTGGAAAGAAAGCATAAATCGGATTGAAAAAAACTACTATATTTCCTGTCAAATTTAGTTAATGCAACTCTATTGTAGGTTTGTTAATCATGGTTCAAGAGATATGTTAGCGCTAGTTGAGAGAATGGGAGTCAAGCCCTCTCAAATTTGGATTGACTTTGTTGCATAGAAAGTTTCTGTTTATGGTATTGATATGATTTCTTGTGTGACAGTATAAGGGGCCTCAGCTATAAGGCTTCGGTTTTCTCAGCTTAACTGTAGTCATACAATTAATAAAATTTGATGGTAATTGATTTTCAGTCACCAGATAAGCGATCTTTTACACATCTGGCCGAGCATCGTCTACTTTTCCATCTATATATGTGAATCACGGGGTGTATTATCTTTTCGTGTGTGTGCATTTGTTATATTTCAGTAAGTCTTTTGGATAGTCTCTGGAGATTTTGTCATTCTTGTGTTCTAGGTTCCAAAAAGTGATTAAATGTTCATTTGATAACTTACATGTTTGTGATTGCATTTTACATGTAGATATTGTTACCAGGGATTATAACTATTTTACTCTGCACCTATGCTCTTATTCTTAACTTCTAACAGTTTGTGATTTGGTAAGTTTTGCCTTTTGCAAGAGATGCCTGACTTGGATGACTTATTTTCAGAATCCGTATGAAGAAAAAGTTATAAGCAGTTCTTAAGACTTTTATGGCTATCACTCCCTTTTGTTATGCTGCATCTAGCTTATTGCTGGGTACTATGACCTAGTTTGGGAACTTATGTGCAATTTCTTTTAATCCAGATGGCTTCTATTATCATGTTGATTCTCTATTTTTTCTTCCACCTGCAGTAATGTATTCCAATTGTTAGCTCGGAGAGAGGTATCTCCTCAAACAAAGCGTTCAACCAGAAGATTTTGGGGCCAGGATTCCAGTCACTGTGCTGACACCTCAAGAATTAGATGTGAATCAGTCAAAGACGCAAGACAAGAACTTCGTTCATGGTATCAGTGGTTTATCTGTTTTTATACGGATTATAGCTTGTATCAAGTCCACTGTAAACAATTGTTGATTGTTTAAAATCATCTTTATTTGGACTATAGGGCAGAGTCAGGGTCATTGCTGCATATATCAGCCAAGTATTGTCCCCTACAACCTCCACCTAGGTCAACAATTGCTGCAGCCTTTAGTCCTGATGGAAAGACACTTGCATCGACACAGTTACTCTCTTCCTCTTTCTCTTGTTATCTCTCTCTCTCTCTATATATATATATATATATAGTACATGTTATGTTGTTATATATAAATCTCAGTTGGATATTTTAAACATACAACTTACAACTTTTATGGTGGCAGTGGAGACCATACGGTGAAAATTATCAATTGTCAAACTGGAAAATGCTTAAAAGTGCTGAGTGGTCATCGGAGGACTCCTTGGGTGGTAAGGCTGTTATCTTATCTGGAAATTTGTGAGAATCTGATACATTTGTGATAACTGAAAATGTCTGGACACTTAATTATTGAAGAAACATGATGAGAGAAGTGGGTGCAAGAGAAGTAAACTATTAATAGCTTGATTTTTCCATAGAAGCTGCTTTTATTTGCGAGTCTAAGGTTATGTAAACTCTTCATTTCTGGCTCAAGTTTGAGCATGTCCTACACGCAATACTTGCTTGATCATTTATCTGAACTTCTTGCAGGTTAGATTTCATCCACTTTATCCAGACATTCTCGCTAGTGGAAGTCTTGACCATGAAGTTCGATTATGGGATGCAAAAACTGCCGAGTGTATAGGATCACGTGATTTTTGTAATTTCTGAAGACTTTCCTGAGTTTAAGCTATTTTTTTTCTGTTTCTGTTCAGATATCATCTTAGCCTTATCAAATTGCTTGAAATATTCTTCTTGTAGATCGTCCGATAGCTTCAATTGCTTTCCATGCTCAAGGGGAAATTTTGGCTGTTGCTTCTGGTCACAAGGTTAGAAATCTAGATTGTGGCACATTTGATTCAGATTTGGTGACTATACACGATTAACCTTTGGTTATGTGGCAGCTTTACATGTGGCATTACAACAAGGGAGGGGAGGCTTCCTCACCAACAATCATATTAAAGACTCGCCGTTCGCTCCGTGCTGTGCATTTCCACCCACACGCTGCACCATTTCTTTTAACTGCTGAGGTATTATTCTGGGGCTGTTAGAAACTTTATTCTCAGTGATCAGTTTATGATATGCTGATTTTTCCAGGTCAATGATCTTGACTCATCAGACCCTTCAATGACCCTTGCAACTTCGCGTGGCTACTTGCACTACCCTCCTCCTACTATATATTTGGCAGATGCACATTCCAATTATCGATCAAATTCAGGAAATGATGTTCCTGTCATGTCTGTACCGTTTTTAATATGGCCCTCAATCAGCATAGGCGATGGAGCTTCACAACAAAGTGATGTGGACATGAGCTCTAGTGCTTCACAACAAAGGGTGGATACTTCTGCCTCTGTACGACTGCTCACGTATTCAACTCCATCTGGACAGTATGAACTAGTATTGTCTCCTGTAGAATCTAGTAGCTCCACTACACAAGATGAGCGGCTAAATAATTTTTCAACAAGGGAAACAGGAAATGCTGTTTCTGAGCATGCAATGGATGCGATGGAAACAGATATGCCAGTTGAAGCGAGAAGCAATCAATTTTTCCCATTTGGTGACCCAGCAAATTGGGAGCTGCCATTCTTGCAGGGATGGTTGATTGGTCAAAGCCAAGCCGGCCAACGTGCAATGCACTCACAAAATGGAGGCAGTAATGAAGGTTTGCCTTCCCATAGTGCTATAGGGAACCTATCAGCTGTGGTTCCTCCAGTAATTCCTAGTACCGTTGGTAATTTAAGGGTTCCTGGAAGATCTGGCTCGCGGCACCAGTCTTCACGCACCCGTGCAATACCAACTGCCAGATCTGGAGATACCACTGCTATTAACAATAGCCGACCTGAGCAGAGCAATTCACAGCCTTTCATGAACCAAATCCAGTCTGAGGTAGCCACATCACTGGCTGCAGCTGCAGCTGCTGAGTTGCCTTGTACCGTAAAGCTTAGAATATGGCCTCATAATGTGACAAATCCATGTTTACCTCTTGATTTAGAACGATGTCGATTAACAATTCCTCATGCCGTACTTTGTAGGTATGTATGGCTGTTGCTGACATTACCTAATTGTTAGCTTTGAAATCAATGGATTGTTCCAAATGCTTACATGATATGTACTTTTGCAGTGAAATGGGTGCTCATTTTTCACCTTGTGGAAGATTTTTGGCGGTCTGTGTAGCATGTGTTCTACCAACATCGGATGCTGATCCAGGGTTTCATAGCCAAATTCATGATGTTACTGGGGCCTCGACATCCCCTACTAGACATCCGATTTCAGCTCACCGGGTTATGTATGAGCTCAGGATATATTCCCTAGAAGAGGCCACGTGAGTCTATTTCTTATATTCTTGCTGCAATCTTACATAATCATCCAAATCAAATAATTTCATGAAGTGGTGATGATTCTGTCCCTGTAGATTTGGCTTCGTTCTGGCCTCTCGGGCTATCAGAGCTGCTCACTGTTTGACTTCAATACAGGTTAGTTGTTTTGCAAGATTTATTTGAAAGTATAAACTTAAAGTTTGAACATTTCTTTTGTTTCTTTTGTTTTTGTGGTGAAACCAGTCAGTTTA
Source organism: Salvia miltiorrhiza (assembly GCF_028751815.1). Taxonomy (NCBI): domain Eukaryota; kingdom Viridiplantae; phylum Streptophyta; class Magnoliopsida; order Lamiales; family Lamiaceae; genus Salvia; species Salvia miltiorrhiza. The sequence continues at coordinate 14,322,154 of NC_080394.1, read as the reverse complement.
TGATGTCATCTTTCGAACATCTGTAGGAAGGTCCATTTAAAAATGAACTTCTGAGCTATATAGTTCAGATGTCTCAATTCCTTTCGAGTGATTGGATGAAGTTTGAGAATGTCATTTTAAAGTAGATAAGTAGCATTGATTATGATACTACTAATAATTGGTGCAGATTCTGCAGACATTACAGAGTTGTGTTTCACGGTAGAATATGCATCCACATTATTTTATTTTTTTGGATAAATTAACAATTAAATAAAGAAATTTTAAAGACCGCACCATTCTAGAGTCGAACCCAAGATCCTTGGCCTTGGGCCTTAACCCCTCTACCGCTAGGCCAACACAAGCACATGCATTTACATTATTTACTTAGGGTTGGTGATATTGTGCATATGTGGCTTTCAGTTCTATTCTTAACCATTTTCTTTCGTTGGTCTTCTCTGTAAGGTAATTCTTTGGTGTTACGTGTTAGTTGTTACTTGCATACACTTATGAAGAGATCTAGTTCGTTGCTAAATAAAATAAATGTAGGAGAAGCTGGGTTTAACTGGGGTAGGACAATGACATTAATTGCCAGAACTTAACTACCAACATATATCCTATCTTTGGCATGTCTTTAGCTAGGTTCTACAGGTTCTAGATGTTCCGTTTCTTGCTTTCAATTATGGCTCCTGTGCATCTCTGGATCAATTTGTTTGATGCATTCTTAGCTGGACATAAAGTCATTTATTTGATGATGCTGGTGCTTTGAAATCTTTGTTTGCTCAAATGTATATTAATCTGCATGTTTTTCCATTGGAATTCTGAAGTGTTATGTCCTTTTTGCGGGATTGCAGTTTTCTCCAACCTCGGAGCATCTTTTACTTGCCTATGGTCGGCGCCATAGTTCACTTCTTAAAAGTGTTGTCATTGATGGAGATACAACAGTACCCATTTACACTATTCTGGAGGTAAGATGCTTCATAAATTACTATATTGATGTGCTTGTGCTCTGTTCAAGTATTGTGAATTTGGATGCTCTGTTCAAGAATTGTGAATTTGGATGCATCACAAGATTTATTTGCTAAAGCCTGCTCAAGAACACGAGGAGCATGGAATTCAGTGTTAATTTTTGTTTGTTTTCCACGTCTCTTAGATCTTCGGTTATCTTACAGATCTACAGAGTTTCTGATATGGAACTTGTGCGAGTTCTTCCAAGTGCAGAGGATGAGGTGAATGTAGCTTGTTTCCACCCTTTAGTTGGAGGTGGGCTTGTATACGGAACCAAGGTAAAGAAGAAAACTAAATATTATGTTTTTCAAGTTTGTGATTCAGTTTTTACTTCAAATATGGTTTTCTTTTGAACGTGACAGGAAGGAAAGCTGAGGATCCTTCAATGTGATGGTTCACATGGCTTCAGTTCCAAGGAACCCCGCATTCCTGATGATAACATGGTGGAGGTATAGAATGCTTACGCAGTTACGCTTGCTAATTTATAACCATTTCTACATGTAATTATGCTTTTGGCAATCCATTAGCTGAAGCAGTTAATTAGTTGCAATATGTTGATACCTGAACCATAGTTAATTAGTTATTACATCAAAAGCTGCATTCAGTATCCTCCTCTTCAATTGCTTATATCATATGAACTTATGGTTTGTGGTTGAAGGTTCCAACATTTGCATTGGAAGGTTGATTGTTATTACTCAAAGGAGTTCCATCATGCACCTCAGAACTCGATCACGGTTAGCTCGACCTATCCTTTTCAATACTACCTTGAGAGTTTGTTGTATAAATACTCTGTGGAGGATAAATGTTAAATGTAATTTCAATGCTCAGGTGCTGTCTACCATAAAATTGAGGCAATACTATTACAAGAACAAGAATCAGCCTCTTCTTTATGCACGATTTTATGACGCAGAAACTCTCTTCCAATCTGTCTTTTAAGGCCTTCTTCGATTTGTTCCAGCGAGCTTAACGGCGTTTCATGTTGGTGGCAGATTGTTGGTTTTGAATCTAACAACTCGTGCGAGTTTTATTTTTGTGCAATTGACAATGAGCTAAAGAGGTATGCTAGAAAGTAGAGAAGGAAAGGTAGTGATGCAATGGTGGATTTTACGTTGTGTACAGAGAGAGCCACTGTCGCCGGCCAAATTTAGCTGCTTAGATTGTGGATTCTTTGGGCAAAATTTCTGTAGAATGCCTTGATTGATCATATTGAGAGGAGGGGACAATTTTCTATATTCCCTTGTATATTAACATTCTGGTTTCTCATGAATGAAAAATTTGTTTTACACTATATCATCACCACATGCTACAACTGCAAAATAGTAAATTATACGATAATATGTTGAGGTCATTATTATTGAATGGTTACTGTTGCACTGTATGAACAAAAAACTATGATATTCTATTAATTGGCCATACATAAAATGAGTTGAGTTTTCCAAGTATGCTTTTAACATACTAATGAGTAATATCTTCCAGAAGAAAAGCTCCAATAGAAAAAATCAAATTTATCAATGGAAACGAATTGCAAAACTAGGGTTTCTGCTCAAATTCAGCCACAAAGAAACACGGAAATCCCTAAAGAAGTTCATCATTAGACAAGAGCACGGCTGCTGGTCTTACAAGCAACAATAGATTCACTTATCAAATAAAACCGATACACCATATTTCAAGCAAATGTAAACGCGATGAAATCACAGGAGGAGGAGAGAAGCACGAAGTTTATACTAGTTAATGTCTTCATCGTCGAAATCGTCCTGGAAGGAGTTGAAGAAATCCGCATCGGCCAAGCGGTGGAGGTCAAAAATTGGCCCCTCGCCGAAGAGATCTAAGGATGAATCGACGTCATCGACGTCCATCGCCACCGTGACACCGCCGCTCTGCTCTTCCGCCTCCCCAAAGTAGTCCATCGCCACCGTCTTCATTCTGCCACGTGCTTTCCTTTCGTTTCTATATTTATTTCTCCGCTTGGAATTGTAATTCACTGCTGAAACCGGGCCTATATATGCGGGCTACACGGGCCTGGTTGTTATGGACCTGGGGCAGGCCCATAATGTGCTAAATTACTGGAAATACTTTCTTAGATTAAAAATTACTTGGTATAACAACTCTTAATCCCTAATAATAAAAGCAAAGAATTGTATTTAACTCATTAAAAAAATAAATTAATCTATATAATATATAAAAGAGGAGTTTTTCCCTCTATTTTTTCTCTCTCTTCTTCCACCAACTTTTTATTACTCGTCAATAAATTTTCTCTCTTCTCTTTTATTAATTTTTTTCTAAATATCGTTAGATTTGTTTCATGAAAAAAATATCTATAAATTTTCTATCTTCTTTTTTATTAATTTTTTTAAAATATCATTAGATTTGTTTCATGAAAAAAAAATATTCAATATGCATTTTAAATTTTTGTTCGTGAAAAGATCTTTAATATGGTATAAAAATCATCAAAAATGAATTTAAAACAAATAAATTATAAAAATTTCAAAATTTAAAGTATATTATTTTCTCTCTCGATTACTTTTTTTACAACTTTTTGTTTATGTTAAGTATATGAAATTTTTATTTATTTATTAAAATATAATTTGCATTTATTTACATTTTGTTTCTATTTAATATAAATATTTATTTATTTAAGTATATCAATTAATTTCGATGGTCATCGTGCATGGATGGATTTACTGGTTGTTGGTTAATGTACGAATTTATACCCCTTTAGCAATTTTATGGAGTATAATCGTTGAAACGTTGCAATACTGTCAATATGTTCTGATTTGTTACAAAATTAGAACTTTTAATTTTTTTAACCATAAAAAAATTGACGTGTCTTGCCTCAATGAAGTATCCCCAAATTAGGATTGCAGGGTTTAAATATTTTTGGTTCGATCAATATTAGGTTAAATATACCAACTTTCATATAAGTTATAACAAGAAACTTAGCAAGTGATTACAGAATATTTGACATAATCGACCCAAATTATTATAAAATTATAGTTCTACTACTAAAATTAATACGTACATAGTAATAGTTTATACGTGATTCTAATAATTACTATAATAATTGTTGTATGGGTAAAAATAAAAATAAAAATAATTGTTGTATGGGCAAAATAGGAGTGGATCTTCTTCCACTGATATCAGATAAGAGATCTGTGGTAATGGCGGTGACAGAGGTGGCGCTTCATCTCTACGCGCCTCCGTCCCCCTCTCACCGTGCTTTCCTCTTCCTACACGCCCGGCGCTCCCTTATCAATCTCCATCGCCACCCAATTTCTGTTTCCGATCACCGGTTACTCCTCCTTCTCCGGCAATGGCCGCTTCATATCCGCCGGTGCCGCCGTTGGGACTCCAACGCTGAATCCTACAGCACCAAAGACTTCAATTCTGATGTTGCGGACGAAATTGAGGATTTCGACGAGCAGTGGGTTGGAGCTCTTGAGGATTACATTGATAGCATCTGGATTTTAAAGGTGATCGTGAAGTTACTGTAATGTGTTATGAGTTTTGCTATGACATTCCAATTGGAATTAATAGTGAATATATTTACAATTGAAGCGCGACATAATCACCGTATCGATTTTGCTTTACACCGCGCTTTAACGTAATCGTTCCAACATAACTTAATTTGAGCAAGACGATTTTGATTAATTACCATCAAATTGTGATAATTAAGGCAACGGATTGTTACTGTATCTAGAGTTAGAAGAAATTATCTGCATTAGTTAGGCTGGTTGCCATTCTGTACAGTTTGAAATGGTATAATGTGTGAAATTGTTGATACTTTGATTTTGTTACTGATTGTAGATAAAGGTATTGAGAAGCCTTGAATCATATTTCGACTTTAAATGTGGAGCTATATTGGGGATTCTTGCAATTGTGAATCAAGATATTGCTGATTTGTTTGAGCGTGTATTGATTTTCTCTAAACAAAGCAAGCTTGATCTAGTTCTAGGGATTTGAGTGGGGCAATTTTCCTCAAACAGCATAGACCAACTTTAGTTGCTTGAAGATGATGAAGATAAATAAAAACATGAACTTCAACGCAATTTCTTCATGTTCGACTAAATTAGGGCCACTGCTCTTGAACTGATTACTTGTAGGTGCATTCACAATTTTGTAGTTCTTTCTATAGTGAGGTTGAATCTCCAATTCTCTTCTCCATTGTTACAGTTTTTTTTTTTTTTTTTTTTTTTGGGGGGGGGGGGGGGGTAAGGTTCGTGTTGTTTGTCCGAAATGAGTCTGTCATCTTCAGGGATAGTCTTTAGCCATACCTCATGGCTAAGCACTTTGGTTATGCAGGTATTTGGATCCTATGGATGGATGCTTCCACCTATTATATTATCGTTGCTGCTGGCGAATGGACTAAAAGCTTTTCTTCTGGCATTAGCTCTGCCCATTGGGCAGTCAACTTTTGCATTTGCAATACAAAGGTTCCAGAAGCGGGGCAAGAAGAAGCCAAAGCGGAAAGACAAGGCTAAGAAGCGAGGATCACGATTCTATAGCTCAAGAGATGCTGGATCGGGGGAATCACCAGAATATACTTATAGCCAAAGGAGACAGAAAGGATATCAATCATGGGGTTCAAAAGATGATTTTACTACAACTAGTACGACTGCGGCCAATTTTGGTGGATGGGACGAGCTAGATTCAGAGATGGATTACAATGTAGGAGGCTCTTCTAGAAGGGCATCAAGAAAAACGAGTGGATCACGAGGGGCGTCTGGAAAGAATAGGAGGAAATTGAGGGAGAGTGATGGGCCTTTGTTACTGAGGTTGCTGATATCTATTTTCCCATTTTTGAGCACATGGACTAAGATGCTTTAGTCCAAGTTTACTTGCTTCTATGATCCTAGCTGGAAAGTGGAAATTTTGGGAGCACATTATGCAGAAAGGTTGGTAAATACTTCCATTGTTTCACTCTGGATTTGGATGATTACTCATTTCGATCACTATGTTTTGCCAAGGTTGGTTCCTCCGAAATGAAGAATCTTGCTTGTGCGAAGCAGCGTAGATTGAGGATGAGGCCTGCAGCGCCATATGTGTTGTTATAAAGCCTAAGTAAGTTTTTTTTTCCCTTCCAGATTTTGCTCTCAACTTCGCGCTTTCTTGATAGCGCTCATGATTTGCTGCTTTTATCGTTTGTTACATGTTATGTATAACGTCAAAATTGGATAGGCCCGTCGGGCCAGCCCAACCTTTTTGCCCATCTTTGTTTTTAATTATTCTGACGATGCTCACTTGTAGCACTTACTATAAAACAGAGGTAAGCGTGGTATAAATACAATGCTAATTTTGCATTACTTCTCAAATAGTAGTTCTCTTAGATTCACCCCAATCAATCGAGATGAGATCCAGTGTCCCATAATTTTATGTGTATCATTATGTCCCATGCTTATATCTATTATTTTAAAAATATATTTTATAAAAATAAAATTTATTATAATACTATGAATTATATTTAAATTTTATTTCTAAAATTAAATTTTTTAAAATGGATATGCCGTGATTTTGAATTTATCAACCTATTATTAGCTAATAAAAGTGAAATTAAATGATAAAAAATAATTGGAATAAATCCTAGTTAATAATCACAAAATTAAATTAAAGCATACAAAGTTGAAATTGAAAAATATATATATATATATATATATATATATATATATATATATATATATATATATATAGGGAGAGGTTCAAATAAGAACCACTAAATAAAATTAGAACAGAGAACCATTTTAAACCATTCGATCATCAAGATCTACGGTGGATGAATGCAGATCCTGGGTTCGAATCCTGAAGGGAGCAAAAAAAATTTTATTTTCGGATGCATTAAATTTAATAGCGAATGCATTAATTTATATAGTAGATGCATTGATTTTAATGGTTCTTATGTTCTCAGGATAAGTGTGGTTCTCATTATAACCGCACCCTATATATATATATATAAAACACAAAATTAAAAATGGGACACAAAGTGGGATATAAAATGTGGTACCCTGAATCTCATTCCCAATCAATGTATCAATATAGGGTTAAGTACCAAATCCAACCCCAACGTTGGGGCCCTTATCGCAAATAGAACCCTATACTCAGGGTAAGCGCTGTTTACTACCTCAACGTGACTAATTTTAAACAAATCCACCCCCGCGTTTTGACGGCCCCAAACGCCGTCTGTGAATTTTCCTTTTCTTTTTCCTTTTCCTTCTCGTTCTTGTCGCCGCCGCCGCTCCTCAGCTGCTGCTGAGCTTTACTCTTTGACTTGTTCTTGACGACTCGCGGCCGCAGATTCCACACCTTGATCTCTTCATCGCCGTCTCCGTCATCGTTCAGATCAGCCTCCATAATCTTTGGGTTTTCTTCCTCGGAGATGCAAATGCAGATTTCTTTTTAGGGGATTCACGATCGCCTTGTGCAATCTTTGATGATTTCTTGCTCTTATCTTCGGTAGGGTTTGATGATTTTTTCTTATCTTCTGAATTGGAGGAGAGAGTAAATGCAGATTTCTTCAAGAGAGGGGTTTTAGGGTTTGATGGATTATCAGCTTCTGCTTTTTTGTGAAGATTGGGCTTATGATCTTGTGAGAAAGTGTGCCTCTTTGGAGAAGGAGCAAATGCAGGTTTCTTCAAGAGAGGGTTTTTAGGGTTTAATGCATCTGCAGAAGCAAATGCAGATTTCTTCAACGGATTTCTGCGGTAGACGTCGTAATCTTTCTTCGACGGATTCCGGTCGGCGGCGTCGGAGATTTTGAATCCGGAATCGGAGGCCGCCGGAGAAGAAGAAGAAGAAGATTTCTTGAGAGGATTTCTGCGATACGCAATCACATCCGATCTTTCCCACCAATCGCGGCCGCGGAAGGGCCGCAGAGCCTCCTCCCGGAGCAGCGACAGCCTCTCGTCAACCACCGGCGGCGGCTCCTGCGGCGGCAGC